>NC_083468.1:23624163-23769163 GCF_030014155.1 Tachysurus vachellii
TCTGTGGTAGAGAGTGAGATGAGTTAATAGCATCTATGGAGTTAACTGAACTAACGGAGGTTTTTGCACCAAACAGGTGAGCTAATGAAGAGTTTAATGCTAGTTGAGGAAGCTAAGTCGAGGTTGAGCAAACTGAGGTTAAGTCTGATTAAAGATATATAAAAAAAAAAAGAGTTATTTAAAATGTTTGTGTTTTTGGTTGCAGCTGTCGATCGTTCAGCATTATTCTCTTTAATGCCTTAAAGCTCTTGTGTAATAATAGTGAGATTTTCTGTTAAGAGATTTTTGTTATAACACATAACTATTTATAGCTGTCTTAATGAAGTAACTAGTCCTGGGCTTTTCCTTAAACCTTAACGTTAAATTTAACTACACTATAAACTAGAAACAGTTTTATACCTTAAATGCAGCAACAGGTTGTCTCAATTAAAATTATTTTCTATTTAATTAAAAAAATGTTCTTCAAGGTTTATAGACACTGAATTCTCCACTTGTCTCCTCCCGGCTGCATGAATATTTGTCTTCATCATCATGTCCTATTTAATGACGTAAAAATCGTCTCCCGTGTCCTCTGTGCTTCTTCAAATCAGGACTTCTTTTCATTTCTGTCTGTAGCTGAATATCATTTTTCATGTGTATATGTGTGTTTGTGTGTGTGTGTGTTTGTGCATTTAATGGAGAAAAGCTGGTGTGTGTTATGTTTGTGCATATGTATTGTGTGTGTGTGTGTGTGTGTGTGTGTGGGTGTGTGTGTCTTTGTGTACCAGGCAGGATGCCATGACAGAGATAAAGCGGATCTCACACATTCTTTTAGTTTAACTGCTCTGAGGACATGCTGCATTACATCCCGTTTCAACATGTGGGAGCTTTAATCATCTAGCACTGATGAACAGTATTATTTAGAGCTTATTATCTTATGCTTGGCCTGAAAGGTTGAAATCTGCCTTTCCAAATAATAACCTCTGCCCTGTGTGCATGCAGTTCTCATGCTTGTTCTCCCCGTGCTTCAGGGTTTCCTCCACGTACTTTGGGTTTCCTGCTCCAATCCAAAGCATTGTAGGCTGATTGGAATCATTTGTGTGTGAATCGGTATGTGTGTGATTATGCCCTGTGATAGGTTAGTACCCTGTCCACTGTAAATTCTGCATAGAATTTGGCTACCAGGGTGATATTATTTTATATAGATTTTATTGTTCATGAACAAAAAACAAACAAACACGAAAAATGGACAGTTTCCATTGGAAAACTGCAGACCTGGTAACACTAGATCACATTTATTTTGACATAGGAATATTTGTTCTTGTTCTTACTATCACTACAGGAAAAGAGTCTGACATATAAATTATATTAGTTATTTATGTTTACTATCAAGATAATATTCATAAATATATACAGCATGTATCAGGCTTTGTACATTCTCTAACAATTCCAGACTCTAATAGCACATTCAAATACACTTTTTGTTGAATACACTAGGTGAATTCCTTCAGGATACAAAACAAAATTGGTAAATTAACCAGTTTCATTCATCATCTCTTTGTTCATCCCAGTTGGGGAACGTTAATTAATCCACAAGTGCTTAAGACTTGGCTCCTTAAATGAAAGAAGCTATCCAGTGGGTACAGTGGATCAGTAATTGGTATTCAGCCTGCAGCTTCACAAGGCCTGGTGTCTAATGGTCTAATGAATCTTTGTACACAGAGTCCACTGTCCTATATTCACACTCTAGCAGATTGTGGACAGTTTTCTTTTGTACATCTATCTAAAATTGATGCTAGATTTGAAAGACTAAGTTTATTTTTATTTTTATTCGAGATACACAATATGGTGAAAATGTGCTTGGTGAGAGATTAAGTCCAGCTCTGCTTTTATAAGAAGCGCCACTCTTCTCTTTTAGAAAGATTTTCCACCAGAATTTGGATCATGGATGTGTGGCTTTGTGTTTATTGAGCTATGAGAGCATTAGAGAGATCGGGGTCTGATGTTGGATGAGGAGGACTAGGGTGAAATTTGTGTTCCATTTCATCCCAAACGTTTTCAGGACTCTCGAGTGAAACTCACTTATTCATTAAATGCCATTTATGTGTACGTCATACAGCTCCCTTAGCATTCACAATAATTATTTATGACAAGTATATGACAGAGATCTTATTTTATACTAATGACCTTTAACCTGAGTGTCAGACATATGCATTAAGTATGAAACATTAGAGAGCATGTTGCTGTAGAAAAATAATTAGAGAGCATGTTGCTGTAGAAAAATAATGCAGAATGACACGAAACAGAATGACACGTTTCCTCTTACACTACTGCACTTTGACAAGAATGTTTTTTTTTATTTATTAACATTATAATGAATGTTGTAAAAGGAAGAAAAGTTCAAGAAAGAACAAGAAAGTTCATTTACAACTTTAATTAAAGCTACCATGAACATGGAAAGCGCAAAACAGACATTTCTGTCTGAAAACGTACTTAATCATTGTAAAGCCTCTTTAGATCTTTACTTGTAACTGAGATGCGTGTGTGTGTGCGTGAGAGAGAGAGAGAGAGAGAGATACAGACGGAGAGAGAGAG
The DNA here is from genome assembly GCF_030014155.1 of Tachysurus vachellii. NCBI lineage: Eukaryota > Metazoa > Chordata > Actinopteri > Siluriformes > Bagridae > Tachysurus > Tachysurus vachellii. The sequence goes on from NC_083468.1 coordinate 23,626,738, forward strand.
ACAGATAGAGAGAGACAGAGAGAGACAGAGAGAGAGAGAGAGAGAGAGAGAGAGAGAGAGAGAGAGAGTATGGATTTAGTAAGGAAGAGAAATAGAGTGACAGGAGGAAGGGAGGTAGAGATAGAGAGAGATGAAGTGACAGAGAGAGATAGAGATAGAGAGAGAGAGAGAGAGAGAGAGAGAGAGAGAGAGATACAGATGGAGAGAGAGAGACAGATAGAGATATAGATGGAGAGAGACAGAGAGAGAGAGAGAGAGAGAGAGAGAGAGAGTATGGATTTAGTAAGGAAGAGAAATAGAGTGACAGGAGGAAGGGAGGTAGAGATAGAGAGAGATGAAGTGACAGAGAGAGATAGAGATAGAGAGAGAGAGAGAGAGAGAGAGATACAGACGGAGAGAGAGAGAGAGAGAGAGAGAGAGAGAGAGAGAGAGAGAGAGAGAGAGAGAGAGAGACAGATAGAGATACAGAGAGTGACAGGAGGAAGGGAGGTAGAGATAGAGAGAGATGAAGTGACAGAGAGAGAGAGAGAGAGAGAGAGAGAGAGAGAGAGAGAGAGAGAGAGAGAGAGAGAGAGAATAAGAGAGAGAGAGAGAGAGAGAGAGAGAGAGAGAGAGAGAGAGAGAGAGAGAGAGAGAGAGAGAGAGAGAGAGAGAGAGAGAGAGAGAGAGAGAGAGAGAGAGAGAGAGAGAGAGAATGAGAGTGAGAGAGAGAGAGAGAGAGAGAGAGAGAGACAGATAGAGATACAGAGAGTGACAGGAGGAAGGGAGGTAGAGATAGAGAGAGATGAAGTGACAGAGAGAGAGAGAGAGAGAGAGAGAGAGAGAGAGAGAGAGAGAGAGAGAGAGAGAGAGAGAGAGAATGAGAGTGAGAGAGAGAGAGAGAGAGAGACAGATAGAGATACAGAGAGTGACAGGAGGAAGGGAGGTAGAGATAGAGAGAGATGAAGTGACAGAGAGAGAGAGAGAGAGAGAGAGAGAGAGAGAGAGAGAGAGAGAGAGAGAGAGAGAGAGAGAGAGAGAGAGAGAGAGAGAGAGAGAGAGAGAGAGAGAGAGAGAGAGAGAGAGAGAGAGAGAAAATAAGAGAGAGAGAGAGAGAGAGAGAGAGAGAGAGAGAGAGAGAGACTCTTTCAACTCAATTTGCATCACAGCCCAGAAAGCGTTAACGCCCGGAAGTTGCTCTGCTGTTTTGGTCAGCACGCGCTCTTTCCCGATTGGACGCAGAGCGGTGGTCTGCTCTCTCGCGCTCACACTGATTGGATACAACGGCACAGTTTGCCGTTGACTCCTCCTTTGTGCGCTCTGATTGGTCAGAAACGGGTGCGTGCCCGTATCCGTGTCAACGGTTAGTCCGGAACTCTGTCACTCAAAAAAAATGAAAGGACTCTCAGAATAAAGGGCTTTATAAATTACATCGCCTACTAAAAAGTATGTAACGTAGTACGCAAACAATTCAGGCGTGAACTCTGAGTACAACTAACTAAACAGTGTGTACTAGGAGTGTTAATGATGTGCTACAGAAATAAAACGGAAAATAAAACGGCTTTATTTTGTGCTACTACTTTAGCATACTAGTCAGCATGCTAGCATACTAGTTAGCATGCTAGTATGCTAGTACGGATTTACATCAATCGGCATGTACGATGCTGCTGAGCAAAGCGGAGGCTTCAATGGCGCAGTAGAAACGGCAAAGTTAGACTAGTGTGGTAGCTACAGTATCACGGATGCTTTATTTCACACGTAAACTGCTCTATTTTGTTCAGTTTGACCCGGGACGAGAGCCGGGATTTCCATGTGTCACAGTGTGACGTCACTGTGTTTATTGTAAACAAATGCAGCGACTTTAACTCGGCCGTCAGAAAAGCTGGACTCTGCAGCAGGTAAACAATTAAACATGGTTTCATGTTGATTTCTCTATAAGTCTCTTTTCTGCTCTTTCGTCGGATGTAAAGATCTTCAGGGACGATGAGATGATTTATTTGTTATAAGCTGTATTATGTTGTTATCCCTGGCTTCAGACGCTACAGGTGAACAGGGTCACTTTTATTAAACTATTTCATTTAGTTTCATTAAAATAGCACAATTAAGCTTTGTTTAAGATTTTGATTGCCGATATTGGAATTTTTGTCAATTTGTTTATGCAAAAAAAAAAAAAAAAAATCGAAATAAATTTGCATATATTTGCATACGTAATAGAACCTAAAATACCAGGAATGATGATGTTCTTAAAATTATTTTTTTTCCACCGTCCCCAGAGGAAATGTTTAATAGAAAAGCTGGTCATGTCTTTGTTATTCAATGAATAACATTAAAAGTAGAACCAAAATAAATAAATAAATAAATAAATAAATAGCCACTTGCCTCTGTTTTTTAAAAATGTATTTTTTGCTGTATTTTTTGTCTTTATATAGCTTTATCTTATCTTACTTTATTTAAATTTTATTATTTATTAAATATTTAATAAAATAATTGTATTTTATACAAAATAAATGACAATTAAAGTGTTGGAATGAAGATAAACAAACAAACAGCATATAAATGCATACACAAATAAATAAATAAATCAATAAATAAAATTTAAGAATTCATCTGTTTTCAGTGTTTACAGTCTAGTTAAGTGTGGATTATTAGGATTATAAAAGAAAATAACATCTATCATTAAAATGTAATGACAGACTATATATATATATATATATAACAGAATGACTACAAAGTGGGCGGAGCTTAAGCATTCCTCAAAGTTGTTAGTCTAGTTTTCTAGAAAAACTTCTCAGATGTAGATTAGATGTTATAATTTACATATAAATTTTGAAAGTGAGCCAGCATTTTCATTTCCTCCTGTACTGTCTCACCTTAAATGAGGTAAAAGTACAGTATTGTTTCTATAAATAAACATGTCGATGATTAAACCGTGTACGTTTCTGTTTGTAGATGTATATTTAACATTTCATGGAAGGAGTCTCCAGCGTCAGTGCCTTGTAACATTCGGACGTAAAGCTAAAACAGTTTTTTTCTGTATCACGATGAGCTGTGTTTTTGTTCTCTTATTCACTTCAAGAGAGGGAAAAAAGGGAACTTGTTTACAAGAGCGATTGTTTCTCAGTGCCATCTCGCTTCTATAAGTTCGAAGAAGAGCTGATTTGTTTATGGGGTCTTTGGGAAGCGTTCATGAGAACTATAAAAGGCTAAAAAATTATAATGTGTCTTTGTGTCTATTAACAGTCATGATCCTGCTCTCTATGGTGAGGCTAATGCTGTGTGTGTCGAGGTTGTTTACGGGCGCCAATACAATTACACCCTTACCTTCTGAGCTCACATACACTCACACTCACATGAGTACACACACACACGCACACACACACACACATATTGTACATACATAAACAGAGATTTTCCACTGGACCCCACAGAGTAGGTTTTGTAACTTGAGCTCTTCCAAGCCATTGGGAAACACAAGGTCTCTCCTTGAGTTGACATTTATCATTGAGTGTGTGTGTGTGTGTGTGTGTGAGTTTTCACATGCGGATGAACAGGTGCTCAGAAGCCCAGAAAGACATTGTCCTTTTCCTTAAAGCAAAAACGAACATTCTTGATGAAGTATGTGGAAAAATTAGCGTACATTAGATTAGTTACATTAGATGTTACAAAAGCACATAAAGTGTTATTACTGTCATAACAGTGCGTCTGGTTCATTTTGAAAAACAACATCTAAATCATTTCTATTATAACACCATATACATGAAGATTATTCACACATAACTGTCTGGTATTATTTATTTTTAAATGAAAGCAAGCAGAACCTTTAGCCACATTTTCTAGAGCGCTCGAGTGTGGGAATGCGAAGCCCACAGGAAGTGTTTGTGGGAGGCTTGTGTGTTAAAGTGACACCAGCGTATGTCACAGGGCACAATGTTTTAGAAACCAACGTTGTTTTTCTGACGGTTGTTTTTTTTGCTCCGGGTGTGTGTTCACGGTGTGTGTGTTCACTGCTGTGTGTGAACACACACACCGTGAACACACACCCGGAGCAGTGGGCAGCCATTTATTCTGGGGGTTCGGTGCCTTGCTCAAAGGCACCTCAGTTGTGGCCTCAGTCTGAGACTCGAACCCACAACCTTAGGGTTAGGAGTTAGACTCTCTAACCATTAGGCCACGACTACATGGACTACATTGTAACAGTTAGAGATGAACACATGATGTGATTACAGATGGCTTTTAGCATGCGACAGAATATTAGTGGTTGAAGATAAACACCCACCAATTATAGATGCAACACTGTGAACAAGCACTTGATGCGTATCAGAGAGCAGAAATGGGTTCGAAATCAGCATTTACTTTAAATATACAAAAATTTGGGTGGAAAAAAAACTAACCTTTTTTGTTTTTTCGGAACTTTTCTATGAAAACGTTGCCCCAAGTCATCTAGAGCAAAACAGAAATACTTAAAAACACTACAAATTATTAACAAGACATTAAACATTATTAACTACAAATTAACTACAAGTCCTGAGTGTCTACTATCATATGAGCTTTATATTAACATCGTAACATTAACGTAACTGTTATGTTATAACATCGTAACTATTTTTTTGGGCATCTGGTTGTAAGAGTTAAGAGGTGCAGGGTTTTTATTTTATTTAATTTTAATCTTGCTTTGGTTTCAGAGAGAGATCCTGTGTAATTCAGACAGAGATCCTGTGTAATCCCGGATTTATAAAAGGTCAGTCAGGTTAAAGAAGGTGTTTTAAATGCTAATGCTCTAAATATCATGTTCATGTTCAAGATCATGTCATGGTTTTATGTGCTGTAGCAAACTGAGGTATCTAGATTCAGTTTGTAAAACCGCAGCTGACGATGCTGATAGTGCAGAGATGCTGACGCTAAGCTCACCGAATGAATGAAGGACAGTCCAGTCATAAGAGACTCGAGGCTTCCAGGCATCAAACGCTGTGACTAATTCTAACCTCAGTAGAAGTGACTGGCCTAGATGATGCTGATAATCTGACTGATTGCACATTTTCCATTACATCTTCATAAAAGGAGATTTTATGAAGACTGTGAAAAAATGTATTTCTTACCTTTACAGCATTTACTGTAAACAGACTCCTTTATCCAGAGCGACTTACATTTTTATCTCATTTTATACAACTGAGCAATTGAGGGTTAAGGGCCTTGCACAGGGGCCCAGCAGTGGCAGTCTGGTGGACCTGGGATTCGAACCCATGGCCTTCCAATCGGTTGTCCAACACCTTAACCACTAGGCTTCCAAGTCCCCTAATTTCTTATTAAATCAGTAAATAGCAAATAGTAAATAGTAAATATATAAATATGCAAATGGATAAAAAGTATGATGTTTTTCTTTGTAATGAATACAGAGTTATATTTGTTGAACAAAAGGAATAGAACACTGCAGGTTCTGCTGTTCTGTATAGCATCATGTCCGCTTGTTATTTCTACGAGTGTTTCATCACTTGCTTGTATTTCTCACCCCTGGAGGTCTTTCTTCTGGTTGCCGAACATGCTAAAGAGGAACACGTTAAAGTTCAAAGCCTGAAGTTTTTCCCACGTGATGGTTTTTTCTTCCTCGGGCCGCCACACACAAGCCTGAAGACAAGCCAAGCTTCACTTAGCCAAAGAAGCTCCTACTTTCAGTGACAGTGATGGATGAGCGGAGCAGGATCTAAAATGGTCCTGCAGATGGAAGCTAATTGTATGTTAAGGACATAGGTTTATGACTGTAATTTGGGATGAAGCGATTGCAGTTATTAGCTATGCTGAGGGGAGATTGTAGGTCTCTGTGAGGGCCACAGGACGGCACATTATTCATCAACTTTATGCTCTTCAGAAGTCCACTTTCTGGACATTTCGTGTGTGTGTGTGTGAGAGAGAGAGTGTGTACCACAGCAGTCTCATGACCTCAGTGTCATAAGAACTTGCATGTCGTCTTACATACGAAGTGTTCTGAATACTTAGGACTAGTGAAAGTGGCGAGGTTAAATACTCAGTTCATGTTAAATCCAACAAAATATTCATCTGATCTCAAAATTTTTGCTAGTCAGTACTTCTTGTTGTCTAATTTTTAACCCAGCCCATTACTCTGTTACCATATAAGGAAAATGTGATGATTTTTTTAAATTTATTTTAGAAACAAGCAAAATCTGTGACATTGATGCAATTGGCCAAGTAAAAAACAAGAAAAAACCTAATAGATATAATAAGTATATTTATTTACTTATTTATTTAAAACAAAAGAGAGTAAGTAAAGTACAAATTTAAATCGCCCACACGTTGCCACTTGCCTCTGTTTTTTTAAAATGTATTTTTGCTGTATTTTTTGTCTTTATATAACTTTATCTTATTCAAATGTAATTTTATTATTTATTAAATATTTAATAAAATAATTGTATTTTATACTAAATAAATGACAATTAAAGTGTTGGAATGAAGATAAACAAACAAACAATATATAAATGCATACACAAATAAATCAACAAACAAACAAATAAATAAATAAATGGCACCTGAATTGGCTACCTTTTTGCTAAATTGGATTTATTCCTGATGAATTATCTAATTATTTTTTGCAACTTTTTCTAAGTTTTTTCCCCAATATCTAATCAGTGATGAGTTTTGTAGGTGTGAGACACGAGGACTAGAAAATATATCGGATGCAAAATATTCAGGCATCAGTTTTGGTCAATGTCAATAAGAGGTCAGAGAATAAAGGGATCAGTCGAGTTCTAGCGCTTTCTGAGAATATTAGAGGAAAGTCTGCACTACTAGCGTCTCAGCCCATTCCTCCTCAAAGCTCTGTATCCAGACAGTGTTATTCACAGGCTCGTGTGTGACGTGGTTAGTGGTTTAGATTGGGATATTGTTGTCAGGATGTAGTGAAAGTTACTTTATTCATCCGCCCGTCTGACTCCACGGGGAATTTCCGCTGCCTCTGAAACAAAGCTGACCTCAATAGAGGAGGAGAAGAAACAGTGCCGTGTTCGACGTGCATGTTCCTCAAACGGCTGCGGAAAAGAGATTTAACACGACTGAACGTTGTTGAACACGTATCCCTACTCTACACCTGCGCTCTCTCTCTCTCTCTCTCTCTCTCTCTCTCTCTCTCTGTCCCAACTCGATTCATCCTTGTCTGTTTATTTTAAAAGTATTTGAGTCTAATAAAGTTTTTTTTTTCTGCGTATGTCCAGGAAACATGTCACAGAAGACATAAGCAACATAATCCAGGCAGAGGAAGTGAAAAGACATAACCTTTACCACATGGACACAATCAAGTGATCGCTCTGCTTCTAAACACGAAATCCAGAAAGTTTTGTTGATCTTTAGCCTGATAGCTAAAGAAAGTGTAAATCACTCACGCTCAGCTCGTGTTAAAGCCGACAAAATAACCATCTGTTCTCAAAATTTTTGCTAGTCAGTACTTCTTCTTGTCATAGTTCTAACCCCGCCCATTACCTTATTACCATATATGGAAATCGTGATGAATTTTTGTTAGCAATGTTCACATTATTTATTTATTTTTTTTTTGTGACATTGATACAGTTTGCTAAGATATAAACTAATACTTATAAGAAGAAACGGCAAAAAGATCTTAATGGCAAAAATTGTAACGTAAATGTCCCATTTGTTATAGGAGTAGCATAGTTAGCATGGTTAGCAGGGCAAGCAGAAAAGATTGTCTACCATTTGACTAGCATGCTGATTGATATCCCTAGTTACAAAAATAAGATCCAAATATCATCCAGACCGCTCCTCAAGTGCTGCGTTAAACATGGAAGGTTTTCTTCCTGTGAAAGTAGAAAGAAACGATCTTCATTCTCAGAGAGAAAAATAAAAAAAACTCCGGGAGACTGAACCAGACGGCGAGTGGCTTGTTCATCATTTTAGTATGGTGGTAGTGATGGTGGTGTTTACTCTGAATTTTTACTTTTTTCCATCGTCCTACATTGTTTGTCCTACTTTTCATACTCACTCACATACTTTCAGCTAACGGATCGAAACCTGTAGCTCTACATGTACATAACAGGCCTCAGATCATCACAGGGCAGAACAAAGGTCACTCACATTTATAAATAGATCTCTGGCTTTGCTGGAGTTCTTATAAAAATGTGTTGGTTAGATATCACTATGGAATAGTGTTCTGGCAAACATATTGATAGATTTTTCTGGCAAATATATTGATAGGTTTTATTTTCTAGCCTGTAGCATAGTCTCACACCTGCTTTCTGAAACAATTTTATCTCTGTAAATTATTATTGTTTTAATTAAATGGCAAAAGCCTAAAAATCAGGGCATTCCACAGATATGGTGTTAGATCGATAAGGAAGTTGCCTAACAAAATATGTCTGTAGGCTATTAAGCGACGATGGACATACATGGATTGTGTGACTATTTATTTATTTATTTAAATGAAATGCTAATGAATTCAGTATATATTTGCAACATAGTGGTTGTTTTTAGACAACCAGTGTGTTCAGTGTAGTCTTTATTAAATCTTTCGATGTTATCATCGTCCTCTTTACAGCACTTTCTATTAGAGACTTGTATAGATTCTGGAAAGTCCACAGACTGTAGAATTAATTTCCCCAGACGGAGTGTTTTTCCCAGGATATCACACATCTGCTCGTTCCGTGGTGTAAATACGAACAATCGATGAATAAACTTAACCCCGATCCATGCTCCTAAGTTATACAACCTTTAACGAGCCTTTGTGTTGCAGTGTGTTTAATTAGCCAACGCTGTAGTTCTGGAAGAACCAGAATGGAAAACACTAACAGCAGGATTGTGAAATATTACATTAGCAAATCCATATTCCACTTTTCCCCAGTGTGATTAAAATCAGAGCGATTCAGTAGCACTGTTTTTGTCAGCAGAGTGATTTACTTCCTCCTGAATGATTGCGTATCTGCACTCGGACAAAAATATTTCTTCGTTCACGTTCACATTTAGTGACATTCATCACTGGTTAAGCTGCACTCCAAGTTAAGGGTCTGACTTCCATGAATTGATCCTTTAGGCCATTCTATTCCATATTTATTTTCAGTTCAAATGATAGTAAATGCTATAAAATTGCTGGATACTAATAACAGTCTGGTTATTTATTCTAAGTCGTGTAAATATGAATACAAAATTATATGAGTAGAGAAGCTTAGAAAAGTTCTCAGAAACAGAGGACTGATTAACTGGACTCGTGATTGAGTAATAGAAAGAGCTAAAATCAGCAGAAGGACATCGAGTTCTCCAGACGATTGGAACAACCTGTCAACTAAATCCTTATACGACCGGATGGTTATACGGTATTCCTGAGAATATTAATGCAATTGTATTGTTTAGTGGTTAGACTGTAGGTGTTCAGGGGTACGATGTTTTCATGCTTCCTCTGGGTTCTCCAGGTTCCTCCCTATGACACATGTTGTAGTCTGATTGCCATCTCTAAATGTTCCATAGTATGTGCAATTTTGTCCAGGATGTCCTGGATGTCTGCACCTTGTACTCCGAGTCCCCATAGATAGATTCCAGGTTCCTTGTGATGCTGAAATCTTAGTATGGTTTATACTAAGCAGTTAAGGTGCTGGATTGTTGATCAGAGGATCAGGATCAGCTCTACCAAGCTGCCGATGTCGGGCCCTTAACCCTCTCTGCTCCAGGGGGCGCTGTGTCATGGCTGACCCTGTGCTCTGACCCCAACCTCCAAAGTTTGGATATGTGGAGGAAGAATTTCACTGTGCTGTGATGTTTATGTGACAAAATAAAGGCTTTTATTCTTCTTCTATATAATTGATACTAAATTTAAGCTTTAAGTTGTCCAGTCGCTAGCAAGTGGTTAAAAACCTGCCACACGATGCATAAATGATTCACAGCTCAATTCATTCTGTTACACGTATGCGTGTTTGTACATTCTAAATATATTTGTGAACCATTTTTTAATTTCTAAAATAAATAAATAAAGCCAATATATTCATGCATCTCTTTTAATTGATCTGCCTTTGTGCCAATTCATTTCTTCCATAGTTATCTGTCCTGTCTAAATTACATCATTGCTCCATTAGAGTTCTAATAAGTCTAAAATAAATTCTTTTTATTGCACAGATCTCTTTCCAGTATTAGTTTTACCGTTTCTTCCAGTTACCATTGGGAGCGCAATCAGAAAGTCAGATCATTGTTTACTTATAATATGATGTTTGCTGAATCAACATCATTGTCAAATCTGGAGGCCAAAGGTGCAGATGTTTGGCTTTAGATACTCTGGATGGTCCAGACTGATTTGTTTACACTGTTAGACTTGTGTTTGCTCAGGCTGCCCTGTTGGGGTTTCCCCATTCACTATTCACTACTGACTCATGCTAATGGATAAATATATAAATGACTTACTAGTGTGCTATGGTGCTTCTGCATTTCCGTTGCAAATAATTATCCAAGAATCTAGCTGTTTGAGGACACGACAAACAAGAAACTACACAATAAAACATAGCTAAGTACAGTATTGTGAGTAAATGCTAGTATTTATTAGTGTACCAGATGTCTTGGGTTATGTGTATGTTCACCATTCATAACCCATAGGCTAAACAAAACAATTTGGGCAATTATGCAAGGCCGTTAACCCTCACTGCTCCGGGAGTGCTGTATCATAGCTGCCCCTTCGCTTCGACCCCAACCTCATCAGCTGGGATATGTGAAGAATTGAATTCCACTGTACTGTAATGTATATGTGGTGATAATAAATGCTTCTATGCCCCAATTTAACTTCATTTTTTTTTCATTATTACGGAAAAACCAGCAAGATTAAACTATAAGTCTAAGAGTAATCAAGTCAGAGATGGGGGACTCGAGTCATATGTCTTGACTCGAGTCAGACTTAAGTCGCATATTTGAGACTTGAGACTTGCTTGAAAAATATTAAAAAAAGACTCGGCTTTGACTTTACATTCATGACTTGAGACTTGACTCGAACTTGAGTTAAATGACTCGGAGATGGGGGACTCGACTTGACTCGAGTCAGACTTAAGTCGCACATTTGAGACTTAAGACTTGCTTGACAAATATTAAAAAAAGACTTGAGACTTACTTGTGACTTGCACTTACTTGTGACTTACTCCCAAACTCTGAATCAAGTAAAGTTTATTAATGATGCAGACAATTCCTGATCTCTAGACCACAAGGACTTTATTGTCATTTATTTTGAAGACCTACATCATGTCATATTTGTGTATACATTGTGTAGTCATATATGATTTGTTGATTTTAGTCTTTGGAGTGAGATAAAAACAAGGGGGTGGAGTAACGTGCAGTTTACAACTACAACCTCCATGCGTCCGTGCTTGTTAGTTATTTTAATGTTTTTGCGTTTACATTTGCGTTAACGGTTGGCAGTATAGTCTCCATTAATAATGGTGCCTTCGAATGTATTTACACTGTAGATGGATTCAGTATATCATAAAAACGTCTAACAGTCTTAACATCCTCTAACATGAAACAGAGGCTCAGGGCAATGAGTTCAGTGTGAGTTGGTGGTAGTGTTAGCTGAGACCAGTGAGTTTCAGTTCACAGGCAAAGCCACAGTATGATAAAATATGATTGTGTAGTGTGTGTGTGTGCGTGTGTGTGCGTGTGAGTGCGTGTGCGTGCGTGTGTGTGTGTTGGTGGTAGTGTTAGCTGAGACCAGTGAGTTTCAGTTCACAGGCAAAGCCACAGTAAGATAAAATATGATTGTGTAGTGTGTCTGTGTGCGTGTGTGTGCGTGTGAGTGCGTGTGCGTGTGTGTGTGTGTGTGTTGGTGGTAGTGTTAGCTGAGACCAGTGAGTTTCAGTTCACAGGCAAAGCCACAGTATGATAAAATATGATTGTGTAGTGTGTGTGTGCGTGTGTGTGCGTGTGAGTGCGTGTGCGTGCGTGTGTGTGTGTGTGTGTTTGCGTGTGTGTGTTTCATCGTGGTTGATTTCACAAATGTCCTCTTGTCTGTGTGTTTTGTGAAGACATGTTTACTAATTAGTGATGGGCATTTTAAGTCATTGTGTAGTCATAAAATAAGTTTAGATATGATTTGTTTAATTAATGTCATTGATTAATTAACAAAAAAAAAGAGAAACTATGTAGCTGAATACATTTCAATGAATATGACTAAAATAAATATGACACATTACTAAAAGGACTATAATTTCTTTTAGGTCTTCAAACCAGTAAAAGTTCTCAGTAACACTACAGTATGTTTTTGTGTCACATAAACCACAGACGTTAACTGTGTTAATTATGGTTTCCATTGCAGAACCTATATAGTGCAGTCTTGTAAAAGACTGTATAGTATAGCAGTCCTGCATAATTACTATAGTGTTCATGGTGAGAACTGGTCTTACAGGTCAATAGGTGCTACGTGAGAATTAAATACAAATTAGTTTACTACCTTTGTGCCCATCACTACTTTATACATCACCTTATCCATAATTGTTCGGCTGTTGGTGTCTTGGATACCTAGCAAACCCTATCACTTTACTTTAACCTGTAGGCAGGGACAGCTGCTTGGGCCAGACATTTAAGAAGAGGAGCATTGAGAAGAAATACCTCAGGGATTTAACCAAAGACACCCACACACACACCCCCCACACATACAGGTAGCACACCACTTAACCTTGCAACTGTGCCACTTCCCTGATGCCTCTAAATGGACAAGCATACCGTTCACGTATACCGTGTACCCAGTGGTGAGATATCTCAGGTTAAATGCCCCTCAAGGACTTAACCTACACTTCCTACACTTCAGAACACCAGACGTTTGTGTTCCTCTAAAGTCACAGTGTGTCCTGGAACTTCAGTCTATCACTGCAGGGTTTCAGGAGCATCCCATTGCATCCGAGAGCAGAAGGTACCACCAGTGTGTTCTTACTGGGATTCCTTCGCTTGTGAGAGTGTGAATGTCTCTAACTGAGCCACTGACATTCAGGGAGGCCTGGAGTACTATTACATTGTCAGCCGGTGCTTATGCATGTTTTATTTGTGGTGAGGGGAAACAAGAGTCCTGCTGTGTCACCTGATACATTTGCTCCATTGCTCGAGTCCTGACAGCAAGCCTCCTGTAACTCGCATACTTTATCCGTCCGTTGATCTATCAGTCTATCGCATCCTTCATCAAAAAGGGACAATTCTGGGACAAATCAAAAGATTTCATGTGATAATCGACTCTTGATTGAGGTTACAGTTGGCGGATCATCGTCAGACAGAGGAGCATTTCTGTAGGAGCCGATGAGATACGACCGTGAGGATTTTATCATGTCTTGCAGCACCAACAGGATCAATCAGTAAACAGGAAGTCTTTTAGTTTTATTGGACTAAACCAGCTGGGCAGACACACTTTTCTGGAAACGGTCATCAGGATCTACAACAAATCTTGCTTCTTTGTTACCCAGCCAGCTTCTTAGCAGACTCAGTAGCAACTCTGACGTCAACACCGACAGTGGTGCAGGCAGGCCCTTACTTTGTTGAGAATGACAGACACTCTGAGGCCGCCATCTCTCCGGGTACAGGTCCCACGGGACGATCCCTGCTCGGCCTGGTCCAGCTCCTCCACGCCCACCTTGAGGCGGCGCCGCTTGAAGATGCGTCGAACAAAGAAGGCAACGAGCGAGCGTCTGGAAAACGGATCCCTGAGACATTCAGGCTCCCGCTTAGCCTCCAAGGAGTATCTACAACTTCCTGCCATTGAAATCACCCCATCCAGCGACGAGGACGTTCCATGGTCCAACTGTTCTACTCCCAGCGCCTCACCACGACGGAAACGCTTTCTGATACGCAAGTGGCTGAAGGTGCGAGAGAAGAAAGAGCCAGCCAACGAAAGCAGGTTGGTCTTTGAGTGACATCCTAGTGGACATACAAGCTCTAATTTTTGACTTTTGTTCTTTAAATATATAATAGTGTTATTATTACCAGTACCTCCCTTGACCTGTTCAAATTATTATAAAATAAATGTTATTATATTATAATATATAGTTAAACTGACATTTGGTAGAATCGGGTATAAACCCTTTTCTGTAATTCTGTAAATTTCCAGAAGCTTGGCTAATATGCTACTGTCATGCTTACACATGTCCAGATTGTATATAATACCATACTTCAGGTAACACAATATTTTGACATTTAGCATGGTACTATACAGTTTGGGGTGTGGCTTGGGAACTCATCATAATTTATTCATATATTCGATTTGTATATTTAGATCATGTAGCAATTATTTATCACAGCTATTATTTAACGGTGCGTCAACGTTTCCTCATTAACAGCTTCATCCAAGTGTAACGTATGTGTAATATTCAGAAAGTCATTTTTTTAAATTCTTGTTTGTTCTGGTTAGCACTTTTACCTTGCATCAGTGGGGTTGGCGGTTTGATTCCTGCCCTGGATTTGCATGTTCTAACCATGGGTTTTCTCCAGGTACTCTGTTTAATTGTTGGCTGAAGCAGGAAATTTTCCTATTGTGATTTCAGCTAGTTGTCAGTTTGATATTGGGTAGCGATGCTGGCTCACAGCTCCAGGGTTCCTGACTCGTACCTCAGCTTGAGTTCTACACCGGGACATGTCCGGGTTCTTTACCTCAAAAAACACGGTTGTAGGTGAATTGACTATGCTCTAATTTCCCCTTCGTGTGAATGTGTGTTGGTGCACTGCAATGGACCAAGCAGGATGTATTCCCACCTCACACCCAGTGTTTCCAGACTAGGCTCTAGATCCTGACCAGGATGTAGCAATTACTGTCATACATAAATAAATATAATTCTGTGATGAAAGCAGATGTCACACTTTTTTTTTTTGTTTTTTTTTGCATAAACATAGCTTAATATTGATTAAACACGATAAGTGGCAGATTGTTGTATGCGGTTGTTCCTCTTTATTTGTTGCTGTTGCCAAAACCATTTCAAAGGGATTTTTTTTTTCTCTCTCTCAAAAGATTTGACGGAACTAATTTTTAAGCACCACACTGTTGTGCTTATTATGGTATGTGCTTATGAGAATAGTCATCATTCATAGTCGTGCTCCTGAAAGCTCCTTTCGATAATCACGGCTAATAAAATACGTTTTGGATTTTTCAAAAAATGTCAAGCTTTATGGGCTGCGTTTGATGAGTTGTAAAAGCGAGAACTCAAATTTCCCTAGAGCACCAGTGAACGTCTCTTGAGTCAGCATTAAAATTAGTTATTACCATGTAGTGGATAGAAGAACCAATAAGCATGAGGCATGAGGATTGACACACGAAATGGTCAGTGAAGCTAATTAATTAAGTTTTTCAAATAATTATTGAAGCTATCTTCTAAGGCTTAGTGGTTAAAGTGTTGGACTATTGATCGGAAGGTTGTGAGTTTGAATCCATGGTCCACTATGCTGCCACTGCTGGGCCCCTGAGCAAGGCCCTTAACCCTCAATCGCTCTAAATAAGGGCATCTGCCAAATGCCATAAATGTAAAATGTTTGGATTTAAACTATATCCCGTTACTTTGGGTCTCGCCAATATTTTTGAATGTTATTATTTTGTTATTACTATTATGTGTCTTACTCCGTAGTCTGTTTCGTGACACTGATGGTTAATATTAGATGATAAAGCCTGAGGTTTGTCCATCTCAATGAAGCATGGCTTTAGGTCACATACGACTGGAGAGTCACGACACCGCTACAAGAATTCATACACAGTAAAGTCAGAAAAACTTGTTCAACAGAGCTCGAGCCTCGAGAAAGCACGTGAAAGCCACATTATAACTGTTTTGCAGCGTGATAAACATTTAACCAGGCTACAATTTAACGCTTTAAGTGTCTCAGTGCTAATAAAGTTTTAGACAAGATTAAAGGGGACCTTGAATTAGAAACTATACAGTTAGTCAAAAGAACTCTTTAACTCCTCCATTATGTCATACAATCTAGGTGTCCCACTCGAGGGTGCGTTAGGAGACGCTGACGAGTAAATAAAATATTTAAGTTAAATTTGAACATAAAATGTTCTTATATGAAGTCATGGAAAGTTTACATGTCATTGAACTTTCCATAACTGCGTACATTAACGTGCAAGTTAGATCCAACGAGATTATTGTTTGTCACCAATTCCCAATATTGGGTCATGATTGTCATAGCGATAAGCATCACATGTTGAAGGTTCTGTTAAGGTCTTGACTTCGCCCCTTTCTTATCATTGGTGTATGACCCGATGGTTTGAAACCTGTTTTGTATGAGTTCAGGATTTGTTTGCATCTATATACCTTTCATATCTTTCATATACCTTGTCATAAACCTTTACATTTTAAGATGTGTGTTTCCGAGTCGTAATTCTGTTTACTTCCTGGATTTAATCTTTTCCTGATAAATTACACAAAAAATTCGGTTGATGATTTTCCCATAATGGAAGACTTAAAGTTACAGCTTTACACGGACTCTTACAAACCACTGACTAAATAAACATATTCTTATAAAAACCGTGACCATATCATCTGCAATGCAAGTCCCTCTGTTACTATAGAAACGATCATATTTAAACGAGAATATTGATGCCTAGTGTCTGAGAAAATAAATCACCAGCTTGTCACTAATCAGAATCCGTTGCAGACTTTGTGTGTTTAATGAGTTTGACCAACTTTATACAATATAAATTTGGTCAAACTCATTTCAAATTGTTTTGTTTTCAGATAGTCAGATAATTTAATAATGGAAACTTTAACTGTATTTTGTTTACTTCATGAACGTTATTTGCGATCTCTTCAGTGCGGCATCTTTATTCTGCTAACATACCGTGTGTGTGTGTGTGTGTGTGCGTGTGTGTGTGTGTGTGCGTGTGCGTGTGTGTGCGTGCGTGTGTGTGTGTGCGCGTGTGTGCGCGTGTGTGTGCGTGTGTGTGTTCGTGTGTGTGTGTGTGTGTGTGTGTGTGTGTGTGTGTAAAGGTCTGAATGACTGATTGCAAGACTACAGCTGCTTTACATAACAGGCCAGTCAGCACTATTAATCTCTCTTGTCAATTATTGATGAACCACAGCAAGTGATATTAATCAGAGAGAGAAAAAACAGAGAGAGAGAGAGAGAGATACAGACAGAGAGAGAGATACAGAGAGAGAGAGAGAGAGAGAGAGAGAGAGAGAGAGACAGGCAGAGAGAGAGAGAGATACAGACAGAGAGAGAGAGAGAGAGAGAGAGAGAGAGAGACAGAGAGAGAGAGAGAGATACAGACAGAGAGAGAGAGAGAGAGAGAGATACAGACAGAGAGAGAGAGAGAGAGATACAGACAGACAGAGAGAGAGAGATACAGACAGAGAGAGAGAGAGAGATACAGACAGAGAGAGAGAGAGAGAGATACAGACAGAGAGAGAGAGAGAGAGAGAGAGAGAGAGATACAGACAGAGAGAGAGAGAGATACAGGCAGAGAGAGAGATACAGAGAGAGAGAGAGAGAGATACAGACAGAGAGAGAGAGAGAGAGAGAGAGAGAGAGAGATACAGGGAGAGAGAGAGAGAGAGAGAGAGAGAGGCTATTTTTGCTTAATTCAGTGTAATGCAAAGACCTCGGTTCATAAATCTTGAATGCTTTGCTCCACCTGTATGATGCCTTCTTATATCTTATATCTATCATTTATCAAGTGTGTTCCAGAAATATTGGCACCCTTCGGTGAAAAGAAATTAGTTTCCAGTCAAATAATAAATATATATATATATATACAACTTTAAATTGTTCTCATTAGAACTCTGTCTTCCAAATAAGAGTTTTTTTTTTGTTTTTATCATTAATCAACAATTAATATTTCATTCATTCTGTTAATATTTCATTCATCCAAAATGCAAAAGAGGTTGATGTTTGTTCACCTCGTTTCAAGAGTTCTTTCTCGAAAGTAATTCTGATCTGAATCTGTGTAATGTTGTATTTCTCTACTGGCCTAAAGTTTTATTTCTCCGTAGTTAATACCTTCTTATTCAAGTCTAAAGTCTCCGGTATCGTTCTGTTGCGCTAAATTTAGGCACACTTGTTTGCACTTTTGTTTTATACAGTAGCACTATGTATTTATTTGCCTGAACCGTGGTGTGTGGACAAGGAGCAGGACTGTCTATTATCTCTGGAACCTGCAACATCCACTCAGATAGGTTAGGTTTCATCCCAGACGCTCTGCATTTCCTCTAACAAGGACATCGTCCACAAACACAAACATAAACACACTCATATGGCCCAATCATATACACCGTCTTAGACCACTTGTGATAATGATTTTGCTTTGCATTCTTATTTTAAACTTTTTATAAAATGCAAATTAAATTAGACTTTACATTTTTAATGTGGTCTTTTGACTGTATCTGACTATAGAAAAGACAGTGTTCATAATAACACTCTCTGGTGTTTATAACAGTTTATAATCACACCCTCCAGTGACACCCAAATGAGGATGAGGTTCACTTTTGAGTCTGGTTCCTCTCGAGGTTTCTTCCTCTTCCATCTAAAGGAGTTTTTCCTCCCCACAGTCACTTCAGTCACCTCAGACTTGCTCATTAGTGATAAATGCAAACACATTTAAATATAAGTCTAATATTAATCGAGAACTTTCGTATTATATTAATCATTGCATAATGTTAAACTTTTTTTTTTACTACTATATTTCTTATGTTCTGTAATAAAAAAATAGATTTTTATTCGAGGTGAGACTGAAATATCAACATGAACTCTATAGATTATGTGCACTCACTATACAGTATCACAAAGTTATAGTGTTTTGTGCTTCTAGAGTGAAGTCATGTATAAAATGTGTGTCATGCATACAAGTCTTTACAACGACATCAATGTTATTACTGTACGTGTGTAAATGCTGCAGCATAAAAAGTTTAACGCGACACTAAATCCGCTCCGTCATTTAGATCTCGGTTGTGTTTAAAGCATAATTAACAGAAGCTTCTTAAAACTGAACGGTCCTTCAGGTCGTTCAGCCGAGGATTAAAACCTTCGTCAAATCAACATACTGGAAGAAAACAAGTTTGACATTAAAGGAGAATAAACTGTGAATAATTCATCATCTTCACACTGTGTTAACTCTCTGACTCTCTGACAGAGCCTTCTACACACACACTCACACTCACACTCGGAGCCTTCTACACACACACACACACACACACACTCACACACTCTCTCGCTCACACTTTCTCTTGCTTTCACTGTCTTTATTAAATCACTTACATTTAAATATGAAAGACATGGCAACCTCCACGCAGTCCTGATTAGATTTTAGCCTGTAAAGTTTTACTTGAATAAATCTGAACTTTTCTTAATACAATGTTGTGTTGGAAATTTTGTAAGTTTATTAAAACTGATTGCTGTGATATTAATTTGAGCTTTTTTGCTTGTATGTGCAAGAAATAAATAATCAGCGAACACTAGCATGTTCTAGCAATGTTCTCGGGGGTTTCCTCCGGGTACTCCGGTTTCCTCCCCCAGTCCAAAGACATGCATGGTAGGTTGATTGGCATCTCTGGAAAATTGTCCGTAGTGTGTGATTGTGTGAGTGAATGAGAGTGTGTGTGTGCCCTGTGATGGGTTGGCACTCCGTCCAGGGCGTATCCTGTCTTGATGCCCGATGACGCCTGAGATAGGCACAGGCTCCCCGTGACCCGAGGTAGTTCGGATAAGCGGTAGAAAATGAATGAATGAATGAATGAATGTGGTAGTTCAGTGATTAAGGCGTTCGACTACTGATCGGAAGGTCATTGGTTCGAATCCTAGGTCCACCAATTGCCACTGCAGGGCCCCTGAGCAAGGCACCCCTACCCTCGATTGACCAGGTGTATAAACTGAAAAAAAAAAATGTAAGTCACTCTGGATAATAGTGGATATATGCTGTAAATGTAAATGTTCTAGCATATCCTTTTGTTATAGCACAATTATTAGGAAAGTTGTATTTTTGAGGATTAATTTTGTTATTGTACAACTACAGTGCTCTTGGTCAATCTAAAATGTTAACAAACCCTCAAACCTGAACATTTAAGTAGTAAAAGTGAAGTTTTGGCTTTCTTAAGAGAATATCTATTTGAACACCGTTATTAGGCAACTATTAATGTGCAGAATTATTATGCAACTAAATGAAAAACAAAGATTTTCCCGTCTCACTTGGTTATTTTCACCTGTTAAAGTGAGAATAATAAACAAACTCAAAATTTTACTGATAAAAATTTCTGAAATTTCAAAAAAAAAAACCCTCAGTGACCAATATAGTCACCCTTCTTTTCGATAAAAGAAAGTCAGTCAGTTTCTTGATCTGGTCAGAATGAACTTTTTGTGTACAGTAGCCTCAGCCACAGCCTCCCAGACACTGATCAGAGAGGCGTACTGTTTACCTTCACTGTAAATTTCCTGCTTAAGAAGGGCGCAAAAGTTCTCAATAGGGTTTAAGTCAGGTGAAGAAGGTTGCCATGTCATTATGTTTTCATCTTTAAGGCCTTTACTGGCCAGCCATGCAGTGGAGTACTTTGATGCATGTTGTCTTGCATAAAAATCAAAGTCTTCTTGAAAGATGCAGAGTCAGGAGACTTTTCCTGTACCACTGCTTGAAGAAAGTGTCTTCTAAAAATGGGCAGTAGGCCTGAGAGTTGATTTTTGAGTCCATTTTCAACCCGAAAAGGTCCAACTAGCTCATCTTTAATAATACCTGCCCATACCAGTACCCGACCTCCACCTTGCTGCCGTATGAGTCGAAGTGGAGCTCTGTGTCCGTTACTGATCCAACCACCAGCCCATCCATCTGGTCCGTCAAGAGTCACTCTCATCTCATCGGTCCACAAAATCTTTGAAAAATCTGTCTTCAGATATTTCTTGGTCTATTCTTAACATTTCAACTTATGTGTCTTGTTCAGAGGTGGTCGGGTTTCAGCCTTTCTTACCTTGGCCATGTCTCTGAGAACTGAACACCTCGTTCTTCTTGACACTCCAGGTAGGTACAGTAGCAGTTGTGGAATATGGCAGCACTGGAGGATAATGGGTTCCTGGTAGCGTCATGTTTGATTCTTCTCAATTCTTTGGCGGTTAATTTGCGTCTTTTCTTCTCGACACGTTTCTTGCGACCCTGTTGACTATTTGCAACAAAACGTTTGATGGTTCTGTGATCACGCCCCAAAATCTTAGATATTTCAAGAGTGCTGCATCCCACTGAAAGACAATTTTTGACTTTTCAGAGTCAGTTAAACTGTGTGTGTGTGTGTGTGTGTACACTGTCTGTACATCTTTTTGGTGCTTTTGTGCATACAATGTATTCACACACGCACACACATATGTATTTATATGTTTATACACTTTATAATTTTATATATATATATATAAGTGTAGAGTTTTGTGAACATTTGAAGAGCTTTGAGACGTACAAAGACGTTGGAGTTTGCCCTCTGGTGGCCAACTAATCTCTCTCTCTCACACACACACACACTCACAATCACACACACACACGCTCTCTCTCACACACACACAAAGGGACATTTGTCCTGAAAACTTCTGCCTTTACTTTTGAAATGAGACATGAATGATATAATGTCCTTATCATGTTTAAGCTGTGTAACTGAATGTTCACAATAAAATGTTCACTATTGAAAAATTTAATCGTCTATAGTGATGACTGACAGGTGTGTGTTTGTCTGTCACAGCAGTCAGCCGAGCAGCCAGCAGAGCAGCCATGATGATGACTCCTCACGCTTCCTGACTCCGTTTATGCGCAGGTAGAGGCCTCCTCCCTGGGTCTGTGTGTGTGTGTGTGTGTTTGTGTTTGTTTGTGTGTGTTTATGTGTGTGTTTGTGTGTGTGTGTGTGTGTGTTTGTGTGTGTGCGTGTGTGTTTATGTGTGTGTTTGTGTGTGTGCGTTTGTGTGTGTGTGTGTGTTTGTGTGTGCGTGTGTGTGCGTGTGTGTATGCGTGTGTATGTGTGCGTGTGTGTGTGTGTTTGTGTTTGTGTGTGTGTGTGTGCGTGTGTGTGTGTGTGTGTGTGTGTTTTTTATAGAGAGAGTATATTAAAGTGTGAGAGAGTGAAATAAAGATTGAGAAAACTTTAAATAAGTTCAAACTTAAGTGAATGTCTGCTGGATTGTCTTCCACACACATTTCTGGGACCTGCTCCAAAACAAAGGCATTATAATATTTTATCTCTACACTGAACGGGTGCAAGACATTGTTTTGATGCTGATTGTTTTAATACCAGATGATAACAGAGCATCATTAGTCTGCTCCAGTCTGCTTGCATGACTAGTTCTAACTGTGAAATGGCTTCCATTTTAAAGGAAAGGGATTCTGTAGCTCTGTTCTGCCCTCCAGTGGAGATTCATATTATTTACATTGTGTTGCTTGTATAGTAAAGTCCAGATTGTCAGGTCAAGTCAAATCAAGAAGCTTTTATTGTTATTACAAGCATATATAGTTAACTACATAGACCTATATACAGGACAAATACACAAAATAGCGTTGACCAATGTATCTACCGTATAATATAAAGTACATTGTGCAAAAATAGAGAAATAGAGGGTTCTTGTAAATGTATGACGAACGAGTGTGTTTTTAACCCTTGTATGTTGTTCGGGTCTGTGGGACCCATATTCATAAACATCAATAGTTTTAAAAAACTTTTCTTCCTTGTAAATTTGTTGATTTTTTTTCCCACTCATAACTTGATTAAATTTGATTTTCTTTTTTTATTACATTTCATTAAAAAAACAACAAAAAACGAATAGCACTTGAATTAAAAAATGTGATGTAATAAAGGTAAAGGGCAAATATTAACCATATATGCTGTTTATATTGCTTGTAATTGGGATGAAGTAAACATCTGTAGAGTATTTTAACATCAAATTTTTGATTGTGTTGGATTAAAAACCCAAAAAATGCAGAAGGTCACCAGACCCACGAACACTGGATGAGTAACAAAAATACGAACACCATACAAGGGTTAAGTGTGTGGAGTCTGATGACTTGAGGGAAGAAACTGGTTGTGAGGGCTTGAATGCTCCGGTACCTTTTTTCCAGATGGCAGGAGGGTGAAGAGTGTGTGTGTGTGTGTGTGTATGTGTATGAGGAGTATGAGTGGTCATCCACAATACTGTTGAACCTGATGCTGTTCAACATGTGTTTATACTAATCGGTTGGTCCAGACTTACGTGTAAGGAAAAAAATACACGAGGTTTGCATTTCAAGTCAAGTCAAGAAGCTTTTATTCTGTTGTTCTTAAAAAAAAAAAAAACAGAATAAAAATGTGCGGTGTGATGCGTCCTGTTGTGAAAATGAATTAATGTTCCACACTGGAAGATGATGATTGTAGTACAAAAGGACCAGGTCCACATGACTGCTAACACATTACTGATTTATCATGTGAACCACGCTCTGATTCACACTAAACCGCCAGTGTGAGAGCCTCCTTAGATAAACAGTCAGCAGTGAGAATTCAGCAGCACTGTGGTGTCAATTTCCATGCTGAGAAAACACAGACATGTGACATAGAGACATGTGAGATAAGTGTCATGTGTTTAATATGATGCACTAATTAACATTTATTCATGCACACGCTGATTCTTGCGTAATAGATTATTGTGGTCAGCGGTACTTCGGGTCGTTCTTATACTCGTATATAAGTCTTGGTCCAGGCTGTGTTCTTATACTCCTGTATAAGTCTTGGTCCGTGCTGTGTTCTTATACTAGTATATAAGTCTTGGTCTGTGCTGTGTTCTTATACTCGTATATAAGTCTTGGTCCATGCTGTGTTCTTATACTCGTATATAAGTCTTGGTCTGTGCTGTGTTCTTACACTTGTATATAAGTCTTGGTCCATGCTGTGTTCTTATACTCGTATATAAGTCTTGGTCTGTGCTGTGTTCTTATACTTGTATATAAGTCTTGGTCCATGCTGTGTTCTTATACTCGTATATAAGTCTTGGTCCATGCTGTGTTCTTATACTTGTATATAAGTCTTGGTCCATGCTGTGTTCTTATACTCGTATATAAGTCTTGGTCCATGCTGTGTTCTTATACTCGTATATAAGTCTTGGTCCGTGCTGTGTTCTTATACTCGTATGTAAGTCTTGGTCTGTGCTGTGTTCTTATACTCGTATATAAGTCTTGGTCCATGCTGTGTCTGCCAGCGGATGTTTTCCCAGGTGAACTTCCTGTTAGCTATTTTGAGGTTGCGCTTAAGTACCGTGGCTGAGTGAGTTTCCAGTGGAAAGCAGCCATTAACTTGTAGTTTGGTTTAAAAATAAACTGTTGTGTGGAAAACCTACTAATAGGGTTGACCATTTAACTCTTAGGACTAACGTAAGACGTGTATGTGCCTTATTTAGAAACGATTTGACCACAATAAAGGATAAAAAATGATGTAACAAGCTTTTATTGGAACATTTCGGTGGATCAGTGGGGTGGCGTGTTGATTAGATCAGTAGTTGAAGATGTTGGATCGCTGATCAGATCCCAGTGATCAAAGCTCATAGGATGAGGACAGAGGTGAATAATAATAATAATTCAGCTTGTCCTGCTACTGAAACCTTAAACATGTTTCCATTCTAAGGATTTCCCTTGAAAATTGAGAAATACTTCAACACTAAGTGTAACAAAAGCACAACCACTGGAGACTCCTTTCCATAAAATCAGACTTTCGTGAGAACGAGTGCATTAAAATAAACCTGTGATTTGTCTTGGGTTGTCAACGCTGCTGTTATAGAACATTAATCACTACCCGTTCACCAAACACTTAAAAGTCGACGTAACGTTTATTCAAATACTGATTAGAAGAAGAAGAAGAAGAAGAAGAAGACTTTATTCTGTCAGATCTACATTACAGCACAGTGAATTTCTTTCTTTACATATCCTGACTGGAGGTTGGGGACAGAACCCAGGGTCAGACACGATACAGTGCACCAGGAGCAGTCAGGGTTAAGGGCCTTGCTCAGGGGCCCAACAGTGTCAGATTGGCAGTGCTGTGACTCGAACCATAATCTTCCGATCAACACTGGAGCCTTAACCACTGGAGCCACCACTGTCCCAAAAAAAAGAGTCATCTTCATTCATTCATTCATTCATTCATTCATCTTCTACCGCTTATCCGAACTACCTCGGGTCTCAGGCGTCATCGGGCATCAAGGCAGGATACACCCTGGAGTGCCAACCCATCACAGGGCACACACACACACACTCTCATTCACTCACACAATCACACACTACGGACAATTTTCCAGAGATGCCAATCATCCTACCATGCATGTCTTTGTACCCGGGGAGGAAACCGGAGTACCCGGAGGAAACCCCCGAGGCACGGGGAGAACATGCAAACTCCACACACACAAGGTGGAGGCGGGAATCGAACCCCGACCCTGGAGGTGTGAGGCGAACGTGCTAACCACTAAGCCACCGTGACCCCCCCCCCAAGAGTCATCTTAATCTGCAAAAGAAAATAGCTGAAATTTCACTGGCTTCTGGCTTCTGGACTGACAGTAGGTCAGACAAGCCGAGGTGAAGCCTGGACACATAGCTTATGTCATGTCACAGTGTTTCATGGAGCAGTTTGTCTGTGTTCAGTCTTGGCTCAGAGATTTCAGAGATTTACTAACACCATCACATGATCATTCTGGCTTTGTCTCTGGTGAAGTGTCTGAAAGCCTGTGTCACTTTTGTGAAGTCGATCCCTCAATGCAATTGCAAGCCATGGAATGTCATTGTTGGTCTTTTTAAACACCGGGCGTAGCGAGAGAGAGACGACAGATACATCGGCATGTTCAAACCGGACTGTGAACCGAACTTCAGTTTTGTGGAAGACAGGCGGAGGTGAGTTTGGTGTTTGATGATGATGATGATGATGATGATGATGATTCAGTTTCATTTGAATTTATTTGTATAGCACTTTTATACAAATTGACATTGTCTCAAAGCAGCTTTACATTTGTATAAAAACAGAATAAAAACTATATATATTTTAATTAATTAAGTGTAAAGTTTAAAATCAAGTTAGTATTGATCTCTAAGATTTATCTCTAATGATCAAGCCTGAGGTGACGGTGGTGAGGAAAAACTTCCTGAGATGATATGAGGAAGAAACCTTGAGAGGAACCAGACTCAGAAGTGAACCTCATCCTCATTTAGTGACACCGGACAGAAATAATGTCAATGTAAATAATGTCCTTTATACAACAGTTTATAGTCCAGTAGAATTAAGCAACCAAGAGCTCCTGAGGAACTAACAGGTCAGAGTCATTTCAGTTTATTATAGATTTAACACTAATTCCTTCCTGTTCGAATCTTCAAATGTTCACTGATGAAAACCAGAGCATAAAGTTGACCAACGCAACAGTAGTTAAAAAATGGTGACTGTTTGTATGATTTAGGTTATCAAAGTCAAAGTCTGAAATCAAACAGGCTTTATTGACATTCTACATTGTAAATGGAACAAAATGTCCTAGCAGGGCAACAGAAGGATATTGTGGGTGCAAATTATTCAAGTTAATCATCAAAACTTCCAGAAGAGTAAAAATAAAAACAGGACAAGCGTGCTGCCGAGTCACGTGGTTTGTAACTGACTAGCGTATAAACTGGTGATGTACTGTAGTACTGTAACAGAGAGTGTTTCTCAATACAGTACAATGCTAATGTCACATGCTAATAATTCACAGATTAAGGTTTGGCCTTGTAGTTATTCCTTAACAGCCTTCAACTACAGTTTCATAATCTGCCTGCAAGTCGAAAGTGAAGGGAGGAGGAGCATAATGAGGGGCGGGGCTTATAATTAATTCATTAATAATTACAGCTGGCGAAATTTCTTTTCAGCTGGCGTTATAATCATTATCTTTATCCTCTTAAAATGAGCCCCATATTTCTGCCAAAAAAAGCACCGTAGTTTTTAATCCATCAAATCTCCCTATAATGCCACTGTCTCATCTTTCAGTAGCCCTGTCGTCCTACTCAGGTTATAATCTCTCTCTCTCTCTCTCTCTCTCTCTCTCTCTCTCTCTCTCTCTCTCTCTCTCTCTCTCTCTTATTTTCTCTGTTTATGTTAAATGTTAGATCTATTTTTGGAAAGCCTGCAACAAAACAGGACCCTAGCTGAGTTTTTAATGAGAGCCATGCTGATGTGAACACATGCTCCATCATCACTTATGGGCCCCAGTTTGTGTGTGTGTGTGTGTGTGTGTGTGTTTGTGTGTGTTTGTGTTTGTCACTTTCTTTTTGTTTATTCCTGTAGCTCTAAGAGCAAATCTAACACATTGTTCACTGTTTCGTTAATCAGTGACTGCACTTTATTCGCTGTGTAATTAGCCTTAAGTTTTTTTATTTGTTTGTTTGTTTGTTTTTTTTTCCTTTTTTTTTCTTTTTGTTTGTTTCTGATGCTGAAATGTGACATGGTCGATTCTAAAATCCACGGAGATATTTTCAACTTCAATAGATGCAAAAGAAACTTGTTTGATATTCCTTAACCTTTAAAGTACCTATAAACAGATAAAAAAAAAGTAGGATGTTTTGTCCTTTAATAAATTGGGAAGTCAGTGTATTATTAGAGGAACTAAACACTTACACATTCTGTTACTGGAAAATAATCTTCAAGGTGATTAAAGTAACTTCTCCCACCAATGCATCAGTGTTTATAAGTGATACCAATGCAAATATAACCACAAATAGTATCTCATAATGATGTAGAATTAACTCTGGATGGAAGTCCAAACTTTTTCTAGTTTTACTGTAAAAAATCCTTTTTTTTTTATTTTTTTATTTTGTCTGTCTCTTTGCACTCTCTCTTCTTCTCTCTTTCTCTTATTCATCATGCTTTGATGCTAAATAAGTCTCTCAGTGTCACTGATTGTGTGTAATGTAATACGTATGAGGTCAGTGCGTCTGGTTTAGTCTGGATCAGCAGCAGGAAATCGAATGAAGTGCTTTTTTGTCTTGCAGCCGTGTATACAACACTTACAGTACAGAAGGATTTTCATTATGGGTTAGAGATCACTGTCTATTCATATATTTGTGTAGGTGTGTATGCATGTGTGTCTGTTCATGTCATTACCTCAATCAGCTGAGTTGCGACTCGTGTACAGTACATATAGTTGACTTATTGGAACTTTGTCAATATGCAGTTACTTACTCTACTCAACGTTTGTGAAAGTGAAAGCGAAAGTGAAAATGACGTGACATACGACTAAGTACGGTGACCCATACTCAGAATTTGTTCTCTGCAATTAACCCATCCAAAGTGCACACACACAGCAGTGAACACACACACACCGTGAACACATACCTAGGGGGGGGTGGCGGGGGTGGGATCTGTGCCTTGCTCAAGGGCACCTCAGTCGTGGTATTGCCGGCCCGAGACTCGAACCCACAACCTTAGGCTTAGGTAGGAGTCAAACTCTCTAACCATTAGGCCACGACGTCCCCAAAGTGTGGTTTGGGGTTTTTTTCCCCCAAAATGTGTTGCTCTGTATTACTTGGCACCTTCTTTTAACCCACCATGACCTTTGGGTGGTTCTATCACACATCTCATATCCGTATTATGTCTTTATCCATAACTCAAATTGTAGTCTGTGACTCTCTGTGTCACATTTCCTTCCAAAGGTTTTTAATATTTACTGG
Organism: Tachysurus vachellii; assembly: GCF_030014155.1. NCBI lineage: Eukaryota > Metazoa > Chordata > Actinopteri > Siluriformes > Bagridae > Tachysurus > Tachysurus vachellii. Next base: position 23,655,308 of record NC_083468.1, read on the forward strand.
AATATTGGATATATACTAGATATTTATTTACATCTGTGTAATATTTCCTGTATCACTGGTTGCCATATGATTCCAAATCAATAGATGCACCCTCATGTTTAAAGGTCTTCTTTTCATCAAACTCTTCAAACAGTGATTGTGGCCAAAGATTTTTATTTTTATTTCATCATTTCCTAACTGTTGTTTCCAAAAAGACACTTTCATAGCCGTTATATTGTTTTGCGTACTTTAAACATCGACGGTTTTGTTATTAACGATATAACCAACAGTATTATTTATTTGTTTTCTTGGTCTTCCAGATTGCCTTTTCTTACAGTGGAAACAGTGAGATGGAAGTGCTTAGATATCTTTTTTTTTGTTTTCCCTTATTTTCTAGGCATCAATTAGCTAAATTTTCAGCTTTTTAGGGGACCTCATGATTAAATGTTAGCATAAGGTTTGAAGAGTCTCACTCTCACTCACTCAGTTTCTACCGCTTATCCGAACTACCTCGGGTCACGGGGAGCCTGTGCCGATCTCAGGCGTCATCGGCAGGATACACCCTGGACGCAGTGCCAACCCATCGCAGGGCACACACACACACTCTCATTCACTCACGCAATCACACACTACGGACAATTTTCCAATGATGCCAATCAACCTACCATGCATGTCTTTGGACCGGGGGAGGAAACCGGAGTACCCGGAGGAAACCCCCGAGGCACGGGGAGAACATGCAAACTCCACACACACAAGGCGGAGGCGGGAATCGAACCCCCAACCCTGGAGGTGTGAGGCGAACGTGCTAACCACTAAGCCACCGTGCCACCCGGTTTGAAGAGTCATTACAGAAAATTTATTATGTTCTGGAATTGTCATCTGATCACAATTTACAATGCATGTAACCTAGTGGTTTGTGTGTTGGACTATTGATTGAAAGGTTGCAAGCTTGAATCCCAGGTCCACCAAGTTGCTACCACAGGGCCCTTGAGCGAAGCCCTTAACTTTCAATTCCTCGGTTGTATGAAATGAGATAAATTTTAATTATTATTAATTATCAATAGGTCACTTACTAACTTATAAATTAGTTCTAATTACCCATAATTACTGTTTTATCTTTCTATTTTTTAAGGTAATCCGGTATAAAGTAACTACATTCGTGTTTGCAGAAAAGTATATATTTTTTAATAATTTGAATGAGTGCCAGCAATTGTGTTTAGTAAAATATAGGATTTGGACAGGGGTGCCTAAACTTTTGCATCATACACTTGTATATGAGCCAGGCAAAAGGGAGCTGTCCATTCAGCACCACACACAGTCTTGCTCTAGTCAGACTACAGACAGGATCCTGAGGAACATTTCCTGCCTTCACCAGTAGATGTACTTCATGTTACTGACAAATTCATGTTAATGCTGAAATGGAATTCCTGATAATATTTTCATATTTTATGTGATTATTTATCAACTTAGAGCATATTTTATCTTTCATAGCTCTTTAATAATTACCTTCAGTATTTTAAATCATTTTCAATCCAAAACAGCCAAAGTCTTTTTATACTTGTTGTCCATTACAGATGTATACTCTGTACAAGCAAAAAGATTTTTTTATCCTGTCCCAGTGACCCTGTGATGTGCTATTACCCTTCGTTTCCAGGTGCCCTGTGATGTGTTATTACCCTTCGTTTCCAGGTGCCCTGTGATGTGTTATTACCCTTCGTTTCCAGGTGCCCTGTGATGTGTTGGTACTCTGTCCAGGTGTTTTATGATGCGTTGGTATCCTGTCCAGGTGCCCTGTGATGTGTAGGTATCCTGTCCAGGTGCCCTGTGATGTGTTGGTACTCTGTCCAGGTGCCCTGTGATGTGTAGGTATCCTGTCCAGGTGCCCTGTGATGTGTAGGTATCCTGTCCAGGTGCCCTGTGATGTGTTGGTACTCTGTCCAGGTGCCCTGTGATGTGTAGGTATCCTGTCCATGTGCCCTGTGATGTGTAGGTATCCTGTCCAGGTGCCCTGTGATGTGTAGGTATCCTGTCCAGGTGCCCTGTGATGTGTTGGTACTCTGTCCAGGTGCCCTGTGATGTGTTAATACTCTGTCCATGTGCCCTGTGATGTGTTGGTACCCTGTCCAGGTGCCCTGTGATGTGTTAATACCCTGCCCAAGTGCCCTGTGATGTGTTCGTACCCTGTCCAGGTGCCCTCTGATGTGTTAATACCCTGCCCAAGTGCCCTGTGATGTGTTGGTACCCTGTCCAGGTGCTTTATGGTGTGTTGGTATCCTGTCCGGGTGCCTTGTGATGTGTTGGTACCCTTCCTTTCCTGGTGTCCTGTAATGTGTTGGTATCATTTCTAGGTGCGCTATGATGTGGTGGTACTCTGTCCAGGTGTCCTGTAATGTGTTGATACCCTGTCCAGGTGTCTTGTGATGTGTTAGTACCCTGTCCTGGTGCCCTGTGATGTGTTGGTACCCTTTCTTTCCAGGTGCCTTGTGCGGTGTCGGTACCCTGTCCAGGTGCCCTGTGATGTGTTGATACCCTGTCCAGGTGTCTTGTGATGTGTTGTTACCCTGCCCAGATGTCCTGTGATGTGTTGTTACCCTTCCTTTCCACGTGCCCTGTGATATGTTGGTACCCTTCCTTTCCAGGTGCCCTGTGATGTGTTGTTACCCTTCCTTTCCACGTGCCCTGTGATGTGTTGTTACCCTTCCTTTCCACGTGCCCTGTGATGTGTTGTTACCCTTCCTTTCCACATGCCCTGTGATGTTGCCCCTGCTTTGTTCCCCAAGTATCCTGTGATAGTCTTCAGGTTCCCTGCAACCCTGCATATGATTATGATGTACAGATAGATGAAAGGATGGAAAGATTGATGGATAAAACAACATAAATTAGAAAATCTTCATCACATGCTTTGCCCTTTTACCTGCTCTACACATCATCTTGATGCTCTCAGCTATTTTTTTAACACCTAGGATTTTTTAATCATAAATACTGTACTGTTCTCATCCCAGAACTCACATCCCAGATCTATCCTCATTAGTGCAGTCTCAGAGAGTTTCTCCTCACTGTAGTCATGCAAAAAAGAGCCCTAAACCTTGATTTCTGTCAAGTTCTCAACGTTTTAAAATAGTATACAAATGAATTAAGATTGGCTTAGTGGTTAGCACGTTCTCCTCACACCTCCAGGGTTGGGGGTTCGATTCCCGCCTCCACCTTGTGTGTGTGGAGTTTGCATGTTCTCCCCGTGCCTCGGGGGTTTCCTCCGGGTACTCCGGTTTCCTCCCCCGGTCCAAAGACATGCATGGTAGGTTGATTGGCATCTCTGGAAAATTGTCCGTAGTGTGTGATTGTGTGAGTGAATGAGAGTGTGTGTGTGCCCTGCGATGGGTTGGCACTCCGTCCAGGGTGTATCCTGCCTTGATGCCCGATGACGCCTGAGATAGGCACAGGCTCCCCGTGACCCGAGGTAGTTCGGATAAGCGGTAGAAGATGAATGAATGAATGAATGAATGAATTAAGATTGAGTTTTATTTATTTACCAGATCAGATCAGATCACATGCATTAAGATAATGGCCAATAAACGTATAATCTGGTAGAGCATAAGAATATTTGGTGCTGAGTTATAGTGAGTTGAGATTATAATGGGAGTGATGTAAAGCCCATCATTATCCATATATATCCAGTGCCTGTATCTCAGAGTGACATAAGACTGCACAAGCATCTTCACTTTGTCACTCTATAATTTAGATCCTCTAAAATACCCGTTGTCTGTTTCTCTCTTCTCCCAGTCGGAGCTCTCTCACCTTCACAGTCGTGAAGTCGCGCTTTCCCAGAATCCCGAGTGTTGTTGTGGTTTCTGCAGCTGTCTCTGCTCCGTGGTGGCCATGTCAATGAGTGTATCTTGTGTGTGTGTTGGTGTTTGTGCGTGTGTGTGTGTGCGTGTGCGTGTGTGTGCATATGTGTATGTGTGTGTGGTGTGGTGTTTATGGAACTTCTCAGCACAGGCTGTTTTCTGCAGGTCATATGAGGCTTTGGGTCGTGCTGCGTGTCAGCTCGAGCTGTTTGTTCCCACTGTTTAATCCCTCTACATCAGCGTAGTTAAGAAACAGCACAGAATACTTTCTGTGCCCACTTTCACAATACAGCTCTGGCACTCGTTTGGGAGTTTTTATGTAAGCCAAGCTCTGAGACGGAACTGCGGAAATAGCAGCCCTTGTTTTGCATTTTAAACTTTTTTTTTTTTTAAACAAGGTTTAATTTAGGGTTTCAGAATGATCTAACAAATCCCAGGCAGTATTAATTTAAATGTCTGGATATTTTTGCTCACAGATTATTATAAGAGAGTTGAAAAAGAAAGAAAATCGCAAAGCACATGCAAATCTAAATAAATAAATAATGACATATGTCTCACATATACAGCATTTTGTACCTGTAATATGCAATGACAACAAAGTTCTATCTATCTATCTATCTATCTATCTATCTATCTATCTATCTATCTATCTATCTATCTATCTACCTACCTACCTACCTACCTACCAACCTATCTATCTATCTATCTATCTATCTATCTATCTATCTATCTATCTATCTATCTATCTATCTATCTATCTATCTATCTACTGTATCTACAGTATCTATCTATCTGTCTATCTATCTACAGAATCTATCTATCTATCTATCTATCTATCTATCTATCTATCTATCTATCTATCTATCTATCTATCTATCTATCTATCTATTGTTTAGTAAAATAATTTTACCATTTACAAATATTTACATGTTCAGAGATTTCATAGGACTGGTGTGCTGTAATTAGCTTACATTTGTGGCACAAATTCAGGAACAATACAATAAAAACTCTCGCCGTCCACTTTATTATCGTCGCTGTCGGGCGGAATCCTCGTATCTCCAAAACCGTTATTTTTCAGGAAATTAGACGTGTTGATTCGTTGCGACTCTTCTTAAGGAGAAATATGCAGCGAAGCTCTCCTGCCGAGTGAGGAAGAGGTGGACAGTTGAAGTGTCCAATGGAGTTATGAGATTTGCGCTCAAGCTATTTTCAAGACTTTAGATTGGTTAATAGCTTGTAAAAATAACAGACCCACGTGGGGACTGACCAATAGCATCGATATGTGAAAAAATATGAAATTGACCAAATTTGGACATACGAGGTTTCCGCCCGACAGCAACGTTATGCTGGTTTCACATGAAATGTAGTTAAAATGCCACAACTAATGAACCTGGAATCACTATTTTGTAAATCTTGGTGTCCAGCTTCAGTTTACTGAAACCAGAACTATGTTTTCAGGGAATGCTCATATCCCTGTAGCAAGGGATATAAGCAAAATAATAAATGTCACGTTCACACCGTAGATGTTGGACCATCTGAGAACCTCTGAGGCCACTCTATTAGAGGCCCTTTGAAACTCTTTTAAATATTGTATCCAGACATTATCCCTGCCTTGGGACCGATGTCTTAGTTATGATCCTGTCCAAGATAAAGCAGTTTCAGGGCCAGAAAAACGCAACCAGTTAAGATGCAGGAACTATTTAATTAGTGTAACCTGAAAGGTTTCATATGAAGCAGTAAGAAGAACAAAAATCATCATGAATACAGTTCATCTGACAGAACAGCCAAAGGACGGGTGACGTAATAGGCACACGTTTGCTCCAAGTTGCCATGTTTTACAAGGCTGTAGAAGATTGTTGCCTCCACCACTAGGTCTGAGATTCACCTCTCTGAGATTCTCATTGTTATTGCCATGTCCAAAAAACATGTGTTTTGAAGAACTGATAAAAAAAGAAAAAAAATCATTATAACCAGAACGAATCCCAATTTAAAGTCACAGCTAGGTTAAATATGTGAAAGTTTTTCTCCCTTCCTGCTCAGAGTATATCTTAAGCATCAAGCATATGAATTAATAGAAACTTGACTTCTTAGAAAGGTTGTGTGAGCTCTGGGTTCTGTGTAGAACCCTATAACTGAGGTTTAGAAGTATAATCATTGTATGACGTTTGCCTGTGTAAGGATCTCCTCGATGTTTGAGGTTTTGCGGCACAGAAGAGGGCTCTCAAAAATAACACACCGCACCTTTAATCCGCATCCTGGTACAACACACTGGGATTGTTTGAAGATGTCATCCTCTGTGACTTTCCTTTATTATAGGACTAACCACTAATATAATCTGATTATTGAATCAATCCCAGTGATGACATGAAAGAAAATTGACCTCTACTTAAAGCATATAATGAGGTGTGTGTTTGTGTGTGTGTGTGTGTGTGTTTGCATGCGCATTAAAAGATTAGCAGTGAGCTGATCGAGGCTGACAGGAAGGAGTGACAACAGTTCACCATAATCCCTGAATACATGTCCACACACCATTGCTCCTGTCCTGCACTGTGAAGACTTAGGAAAGGAAATCAAACCACCAGAAGAGAATAAACGCTCAGCTGACTAAACAACAATCCAACTTGCGAAGATCACGCCGTGAGCACGAGCATGCTCAGTAGTTGCTTTTGGCTCAGCAAGTCTGCTTTTCAGCTGCAGTGAGAGCTAAGAGAGAGATAACGACAGAGAGGGAGGGATGGACAGAGGGAGGGAGGGAGGGAATTAAACCCACTGACAGAGCAAGAGAAAGAGGGAGAGACAGACAGAAGAAGAGAGGGATAAATGTACCGATTGTGCGCACGTTGTGAATTACACAGTCATTACGGCTCGCTTTCTTTATTTTTCAGTTTTATCTCCTGCTCGTTTTCTCTTTCCGCACTATTGTTCTCGGACACGCCGTTAGTTAAAGCGTTACCTGATAGAATCCAGGGACCATCTGGCGCAGTAGGGAGCCTGTTAGCGTCAGCGTCAGCACTCGAAGCAGCTCTCGAATGGGACAGCACAGCAGGACGCTATCTTTTCTATCCGGCTGCTCGATGCTGACATGCAGCCCGACGAGAGGCAGCCGCTCACCAGCATGTCCAGCCACACACGTTCTGCGCCGTACTCATGAGAGGCTTCAAACTCGCCTGGTAAGAGCACGTGCACTTGGGATGAATTTTGTATCTAAGAGCTTGTCAATCGTATCATTATCCCGGGTAATAGATGGATAGGAATTGGTGAGGCTATTGGATTTTTCTAGTGTGTGTGTGTGTGTGTGTATACAATGTTCTGTAAAATCAAAGTCAGATATTTGATCATTTGGATGATTATCTATAACCAAATCGACTATGGTTTTAATCCAGATCTGCCAAAGAAAACTGCAAATCTAAAATCTGATCACGGAGACGTTGTTTTCATATCCAGTGTTTATTAAATACATCTTTGCTGTGGAAGTAGGCTGTTCTTATCTACATTTAGTAACTAGGTTCTGGAGCAAAGGCTAGAAATCTGGCAGTTTGCCAAGCTGAGGCTAGTCACGAGACCTTACAATTGTGATTTTCAGATTTTTTTTGACAGCTGCAATGTTGTTCTCCAATATCTCGCTTAACGTTGATGTAAATGACAGACGACTGGCCACAGACCACATCCTATTGGCTCATGCATGATGATGGCATAGTGTGTTCTCACAAAATGTAGTGCCGGGGAAAGGTATTGCACGTTGTCCATCAACACAATGCTTAGCTTATGGGTTATGATGCGTCTCCGGTCTTTTGTAGACTTTTTAACAAACTTTTGAATACAACAAACCTGATTGGCTGTTGCACTTTTGAAAACGTAGACCTCAGAATTGTTTGTTAGAACATATTAAAGAGGTAAGTGTATGAGATAACCTTGGTATGAGTTAACAGGTTGTCTGCTTGACAAACAATTTTTGGTGACATTTTTCTCCCTAATTTAGTCATCTGCCAAATCCCACCGACCAATCAGGGCTCCTCATCACTTGATGGCTACCACTTATTGGGGGCAAAGGCTGAGTTGCTTCCTACTAGACACATAAAGCCTGCCAATTGCATCACAGGACAGACTAACAGAACATATTTACTTTCAGCCCTCTTCCACATACATGACATCACAGAAGCCTACGATTGGCTCTGTGAGTGGGAAGGGCAAACTTTCTCTTCGCTGTCAATCAGAGAATGTGCCCTGTTTTATCCGTCCCTGACTTTGCGTCATTGCTGGATATCATCTGGTTCAATCCTGGAGCTCAGTTTAGTATCTGTTCAACAATGTCCACCAGCTTCTCCAGGTTTCCTGCCACCTTCCAAAATCATGCCACAGATGACTTGTGAATTTGTGTCTGCATGGAATCCTGTGATAAATATCCTGGTGTATTCCCACCTCTCGCTCAGTATTCCAGGGATAGACTCCTCATAGATCATAGAACTACTTGTCCACTTGTGAAATTAATTTTTTTTTCCCTAAAGGGCGACCCACCATCACCTGGAATATATCTGTCTCTCCGCAGTGTCCCTCTCCTCTTCCCTCGCTTTCCTTTTTTGGCGCGTTTGCTCTATCACTCTATCTCTAGCTGTCTCATTAGCCCTCAATCTCTCACTCAAGCTCTTATCTCCGTGGCCCAGTGTGGGATATTTTTAGTGGTGAATAACAGGACGACTCAGAGACAAGCTCATAGAGTGATTTCTCAGCTTTGTTTTCCTTCTTCGTCTGTCTCACCTTTTACAGTCATCCATCCTCCGCTGTGCTTTTGTGAGTGTGCTGAACAGTAGTGCCCTTAAGGTTCAGAACGTTTAACTCTTCTCCGTCACCATCAGCTGTTACCTGACAGAGTTCGCTCTGCAGCTGTTTGGAAGCTCATTATTATCCTTGTCCAAACCCCTGGGGACGGAGGCTGATGGCGACATGTTGCTGTAGATGTTGGCTTCATGCACAGGGTTTCCACCGGGTGCTCCTTATCATGTGCATGTTGATCAAGGGAAAATGTTTAGCGTAACGAGTGTCTCAAGCGCTTACTTGAATGACGTTACTATGAATATTTTTATTTTTGTGCAGGTCACAACAGGAGCCCAATCGCTTGGTGTGAAATGTTTATCTTATGTCGTTTTAAAAACGCAGCTTATTATTGCTGGTTTGTTGCACAGCGCTGTTGGATTCTCCGTTCTGATTGGTCTGAAGAGGTTGAGTCCTTTTAAAGTGAAAGTGACGTGACATACGGCGACATAAGTACGGTGACCCATACTCAGAATTTGTTCTCTGCATTTAACCCATCCAAAGTGAACACACACAGCAGTGAACACACACACACACACACACTGTGAACACACACCCGGAGCAGTTGGCAGCCATTTATGCTGCGGCGCCTGGGGAGCAGTTGGGGGGTGCGGTGCCTTGCGTAACTGAACGTAACTGCCTTTCTAGAACTGATATTAGTTTTAGCTGTAAAAGAAATGACAGGTTTATACTAATACACTTATCAATGCTATGTGAAGATTTCTGTAAGTAAACTGAGGTTATGCTGTTTCTTCAAAAAAAAAAAACGATGTCACAGCGACAAAGCTCCAGAGATCGGTCTTTTTCATCTGCGTCTTCCTGTGACTTCGGTGACAGCAAGCATCGGTGACTAGGTGTGGCCGTGTCCAGAGAAACGACAGCTTTTTATTTTTTCATTCATTTTTTTATTCATTTTTCATTCATTTCATTCACTTCTCATTTAATTTTTGTGGCCAGAAAACCGCTATATTGCTATGGCAACCAGAAGTAGGAACACCCAGAGTTAAACTGAGGCTGGCGAGGAAGCGTGTTATCTTGTTATATGGACGTTTCCTATTTCATGTATTAATTAATGGATGAAAACTATTATGTGTTTTTTAATTAATTAAAAAAAACACATCAAGATCATATTACTATGTTCCAGCCAATAGGAAATAATCTGAGGTGGGGAGTTTAATCATTCACAGTTTTAAGCACAATGATAGAGAAAGTTATTAATTTATGTAAATGAATTATAGCTAAATAGATTCCAGTAATTAAATTCAGACTTGAATAAAAAAAAAATCTCATTTGGGCAAAAAGACAAAATTCTATTTTTACATGGTATTGAACTTAAAGTAATATTGTAGCCCTTTTGCTGTCAATAATCAGCACCTGGCAACCTCCATAAACCTCCTACTCCCATGTGACACACACACACACACACACACACACTCCTAGCTGGAGTTGTTAGTCCTGGGTTTGAACTGTTACTGAGTTTTTTAAAGCTCTTTTCTGATATTCCTGCTTTTCTTTTGCAGTTAGGATTTCGTTTCTGGGTCTCAGAGTTCTTTACACATGAAAAGGTGCACAAAATGAGTGTATATTAGAATTGGTGCAATCTAGCAGCCAGAAATTTTAAAGGAAATGCACATATTGTCAAACACCCCCGGAATATGACACACTCATTCACGCTGTGGTGGCCTTGTTAAATCATATTATCACCTCCATCTGTCCTCTCTCGTTTATCTCAATTAATATCCCCATGAGTCTCTCTCTCTCTCTCTCTCTCTCTCTCTCTCTCTCTCTCTCTCTCTCTCTCTCTCTCTCTCTCTCTCTCTCTCTCTCTCTCTCTTTTTTCATTGTCCCACATTATCCTCTGCCCAGCAGGAGGCTCTGATTGAAGGCAGCAGGATTACTCTCTATGGACTTTTTTTACATTTACATTTACATTTACAGCATTTGGCAGACGCCCTTATCCAGAGCGACGTACATAAGTGCTTAAATCTCTAACATTGAATACATTAATGCTGGATCACTAAGTTACATACTTAAGATACCATGAGTTTAAAACATTTGTTCAAAGTTACAATGAAAGTGTCAAAGGTGTGTTTTTTTTTTTTTTTTTTTTTTAAATGCAAAAGATAATGAAAGAAGTGCTAGTTGAAGTGTTTCCTGAATAAGTAGGTCTTCAACCGCCGCTTGAAAATAGCCAGTGACTCAGCTGTCCGGACCTCTAGGGGAAGTTCGTTCCACCACCTTGGTGCCAGTACAGAGAAGAGTCTTGTAGTATACTTGCCTCTTACCCTGAGAGATGGTGGAACCAGTCTAGCAGTGCTGGTAGATCGGAGGGTGCGGGGTGCAGTGCGAGGAGTGATGAGGGCTTTGAGGTAAGAGGGAGCTGGTCCATTTTTGGCTTTGTAGGCCAGCATCAGTGTTTTGAATCTGATGAGACTTTTCTGTCCTCTCTCTCTCTCTCTCTCTCTCTCTCTCTCTCTCTCTCTCTCTCTCTCTCTCTCTCTCTCTCTCTCTCTCTCGCTCTCTCTCCTTTCATCGCCTGTCCCTCTAATCATCACTTGTACTTGAAGGCTCTTTTTGTCACATTAATTTCCCATGGGATGCCACTCGTCTTCATTCTTTCTTTCCGTCTCCTGCGCTCTTGCTCTTTTCTCTTTCCCTCACATGCACCTGTGCATCTAAAATACACCTAAGCTGTTGTCTCCAGCTGTTTGTGTGCTCGTGTCGAGCAAATGTCCTGTTACTTTAGCTGAAGTAAATGAGTTACATATTAATCAGAGACTAAGGCTAAATGCATTAAAGGCCCGTGTGTGTGTGTGTGTGTGTGTGTGTGTGTGTGTTAATGAGTTAGCCGTATTTCTAACTACAGTCCTGTCCTTTCACTACATACATTCATTATGTGAGTTTTTCATTCGTTCTCCAGTAACAAAAAGCCTGAATTCTCAGAATTTAGCCTGAGTGCTTTTATGCAGGTTCCCGAGAGAGTCCTCGTGTGTTTGCTCAGGATCTTCCTGATATCACTCGAGCAGGTGAGCCGCCGAGGCTGAAGGGTGATTGTTAGACGAAGTTGTATAGGTGAGCAAAGGTTATATAACAGAAATCACAGGTGATAAACTCTTCATCTTCAGACTTATTTACAGCAGTCATGTGATTCAGCTTGATCTTTTACTCTAACTGGCACCGAGTGTTCTCATTACACATGGATCTACTCTAACTGGACATGTATGTAGATCCTACAGAGTGGCACTGATGCCATTCATATACAAAAAAAAAAAATTAATGGATGGATAGCATGATAGATAGATCACATAGATGGATAGACAGACAGACAGACAGACAGACAGGTACAATAGATAGATAGGCAAGTCTCAAATACATTTCTGCTGGTAATTATTATTTAAAAGGACAGTTTTAAAAACATTGGTACATAAGTTACATATTTACATAAATATAGCTGTTTTACTTTTAATTTTAATATTCATAACATTTTTTCTTACATGATTTTTTACATGATTTAGAAAAAAATAAAGTAAATAAATATTTTTAAAAAAATTAACATTTATTATATTTATTCTGAATTTCTTTTTCACACAATTCATAAACATTTTCTTTACATGATTTACAAAAAATCATTTTTTTTTAATCTAACATTTGGAATAGTTAAATAGTTAGAAAGAAAATAAATAAAATAGGTAAATAATTATGTTCAAATATTGAATATTTGGAATATTTATTTTCTTCTAAGTAATTTTTTTTTTTTTTTTTATCTTCCATTAGGTCATACAGCATGATTAGGGTTTAACTAAACAAACTCTAACTTAACTAACTAAAATAATCAACAGCATGGTCAGAAGATGATGGTGCTTTATTCCTTTTATACCACAATGTTTATTTTTATTTTTTAATTTTTTAATGATGTTCTTTCTATTCTGCATTAAATCCAATTATTTACTTACATTGTATCATCATCTTAATCATCGGTTTCTTATTTTCTTTATGATATAAAGTGCTGAACCTGGAGACTGAGACTGGAAACAATTTAATTTGTTTATTATCAACTTTTATTATTATGTAAAAATCAGGTGAAATTGCAATAAAAACAAGTCATAAAATAACATCAGCTGCAGTAGAACACACATACACACACACACACACACACACACACACACACACACACACAGGAAGCTTTATAGAAGCTGCTGAATCCAGTTTACTAAAGCAGAAACTCGCAAAAACTTCTTTTTTCCTGTTGTTATTGTGAAAGTTGATGTATGAGCGAGATGCACAAGCTAAACCTCCCTTTTGTAGCACAAGGTCACGTTGGCTGTGTGTGCTGTGCTTTCCGATCGATGCCAACGTCAACGTCGATGCTCAATCTTTGCCGAGGCAGGGTTAACCCATAGAGAGGCCTGTGATAATGATAATGACAGCTGGAAAACATTTAGGTCACTCACACAGTAAGGTCCCGACTTCACATGCAGGTCCAATGTGACAGCTTCAAAACTTTTTGTCGCATTTCCATTAACTACGTAGATCCTAAGAGCTGGATTTACTGCAGCCGTTAGCAAATAGCGAGCTCGTGCTTTTCAGAATTGTGTTCTAGTAGGACGCTGTGCATTCGTGGCTTAACCTACCAGCTGTAATTGTCTTAACCGAAGCAGAAACTCACTTACGTAAGAGGACGTATTCCTTCTTACCTTGACTTGTAGCAAGGCTTCATTGATCCCATGCAACTCACACTCATTAAACATGAACGCTATTGTTCTCTTAATATCTCTCCAGTTCTCTTTCTGTCTTAACAATGAAAACGATCCAGAGTCATTTTTATCACTTTTATTACTCTTTTTTTTTTTTACTTTGTGATAATATGGGTATAGTGTTTTTAAACAAAAAAAAACTTGTCACGAAGCAGAAACCCAGATGGAGATTTAATCAGAGGCCACAGTGGCAAGAAAAAAAGCTTCCCGAGATATGAAGAGGAAATAAGTTGAGAATAACAAGTAACTATAATGAATAAAAAAATACCGAATACTGAATGGACCTCAGAAAACGTGTGCAGAAGATTTCAGAGACACAAATTAGAACACAAAGGTCGAGGATAAATTGGAAGACAAATGCTATTCACACAGCAAACAGTAACCACAAACACAGATAAATGTAATCACATGACGTGCAACGTTCCCTTAACTGTAAAACTTAATTAGGGTAAACAATCAGAAAATATGAAACAGGTGAGCACAATCATGGGAAGGAACAGAAACAGAGCAGAGAAACAAAAATGTGTTGGAGTGCCCTCTGGTGGTGTGGGGAGGAATTGTCTGTCTGTGGTGGCTGTGACATCTATAATTGTAGACACTGTCCTGTGCTTAACAACTTGTGTAAAGATTTAGAATCACACCGGTCACTCTGGAGTCACTCAGAATAGGAGGTTCCCACAAATAGGTAATGACCTGAGGTCCTGCGCTGAAGGTTTGGGGTTCAAGGTGTAGTGATGTCAAACTGCCAGCGCTGGGCCCTTAAACAAGGCCCTTAAGCTCTCTGTAATCTAGAGGTGTTGTATCATTGGTGCCTTTGTGCTCAGACCCTAGTCTTACTTACCATGACCTACAGAAATTCTGCACACCTTAACAGTTTTTATTGGTCAAGAACCGCCCAAAAAGGGCGTGTATATCTGACTAACATGTAAAGCAACCAATCAGAGCATGTTTTGTTCAGCGTCCTGTTTTCCCTTCAAAAACAGACCAGTGTGTAACCAAAGATGGTTTATTTAGAAAAGGCATCCAAATGAACGAGTCTATACCATGAACTTGACATCATTTAGAAAATCCAGTGTTTAGGTGATCCTCATAAGCGCTCGTTGTCACATGACGGTTTTGTTTCCGGGTGGACTGATAAAAAAAAAAAAAAAAAAAAAAAAAAAAAAAAAGGGACACTCACGTCTCTGAAAATCCTGTAAAACCAAATCAATCAGATGATGACTTCAAACCTACTGAAGATTTTCTTGTTTTTATGGGCTATATGCATCGGACCTTCAGACAACTTCCAGAAGCCGGGATGTGCGGAAAAAAAAATCTCACTTTCCCCCGTAATGTATATCGTCGCTGTCTGGCGGAAACCTCGTATGTCCAAATTTGGTCAATTTCATATTTTTTCACATATGGATGCTATTGGTCAGTCCCCACGTGGGTCTGTTATTTTTACAAGTTATTAACCAATCTAAAGTCTTGAAAATAGCTTGAGCGCAAATCTCATAACTCCATTGGACACTTCAACTGTCCACCTCTTCCTCACTCCGTGGGAGAGCTTCACGGCATATTTCTCCTCAAGAAGAGTCGCAACGAATCAACACGTCTTCTGAGGTAAATGTCTTCAAAACACTGGGCTCAAAGCAAAAAAAATCTTGACCCCGCTAGTTCTGGTGCTCGTCTGAGGACAGGAATTTAGCGCAAGACAATCCACTGCAACGCGACGTCGTTTTTTTCATTTCCTGAAAAATAACGGTTTTGGAGATACGAGGATTCCGCCTGACAGCGACGATATACAACAAATAATTACAGGCTTCTTTTCTTCTTCTGAATCATGTTGAAATTCAACTCTTGCCCCCGACCAAATCCACATCTGGATTCCTCTAACAGCTGCTTTGTGACTGATGTCTATTTTTAAAATAATGGAAAATTTTGTTGAAAATATAAAGACTGAATTGTCCCTTTTTTTTTTTTTACTTGTTCTGACTCCCTGAGCATTTCCTGTTCATTATTCATCATTTCTACATTGTGAATAACAGAACAGCATTAATTACACTACTGCGTGTGCTACATGACGTCCAGAACAAGCTCTCACCGTTCTAGCAGAGAAACGGCTGTAATACGGCCGTAGGGTCGTGCGAAAGGTTTATATTCATGCGTTCATTCCGACGTTTTCGTTTCTATAGTAACAGTAACAGCTCGTGCACAGAAACTCGTAAAGTGGACGCTCCTAATATAATATAGACTAATAATAAATGGATTTATAAAACAAAAAATAAACATATCTCTGTAAAATGACAAACTGTGGTTTGAGAGAGAGAGATAAAGAGAGAGAGAGAGAGAGAGAGAGAGATTTATAATGAATGCACAGTTTTTTACAGAATTTTCTAAATAAACTTTTTCTGGCTTATTAACAACTGTAGTGTCTTTGGCAGTTCATGCGTGTTTGTTATCCACTGTGTTGCTGCCTGTCTTTTATGGGTCATGCTTTAATGACCACACACACACAGACACACACACACACACTGACACACACACAGACACATGTCCAGCAGTTAAGAGTTGACTAATAAACTCTTTGCCTCACATTCCTTAAACGTGTTTGTCATGAAAACTGATATTGCAATAGCAATAATAAATAGCAGCTCTTAGCCTCTGACTCAGCGTCCCATGTGACCCGGTTTGAACTAAACCGATTAGACTTCAGTGTGGACTTCAGTCTCAGTTCTGTGGCTTTGCACTGTCATGAAGATGAATGCATTTTATTTGTGTGTCGACGCTGATCGATGATCTTGGCTGACCCTGATGGGGTCCATGCTGAGGAAAAATCTCGTCAGGACACGCTGAAACGGAGTGGAAGGGATAGAAAGATAGACAAAAGCTAAACCGGAAGTGTAACGTTGGCAGTAGAGACGGAGGGATGGATTGAGGGGAAATGCAGAGGGGAGGCTTTGTTCCGCTCTGTCCAGCAGGAGGGTGAAGAATAAACGGACGCTTGGCATAAGGACGAGCATAAGGGGTTGGCTGTGTTCTTGTATCCCGGCTCCCTCTGGGCACTCATACAGCATTCACAGTGCCTGAGGCTGGGATTTTACTACACACACACACACACACACACACACACACACACTCACACGCACACACACACACACACACACACACACACACACACACACACACACACACAAATTGAATATTTAAACTGCTCCTTGTTTACCAGCATATTGTATTTTAATTGCTACTCCAGTGAACTGTGTGTGTGTGTGTGTGTGTGTGTGTGTGTGTGTGTGTGTGTGTGTGTGTGTAGGAGTTTATGTCAAAACATATTCTCAAGTAACTCTTCACTAGATTCGTGTGCCATTTTTAGACATATGAAATGTGTTGGATAAATGATGCTTATCTTTATTTACAGTAGTACCTGAACTAGTAGCTGTATACTTGCAGTAAAATTAGTAGTAGTGGATGTAGGAGTAGTTTTAGTAGTAATTTAGCAGTAGTAGTTGTTGTAGTAGTGTTAGTAGTTAGTAGTAGTTTAAGCAGTGGTGTTAATAGGTAGTAGTAGCTTTTCTAGTTGTGTTAGTAGTTAGTAGTAGTGCTAGTAGTGTTAGTACTGTTAGTAGTTAATAGTAGTTTTTGTGGTTGTGTTTGTAGTTAGTAGTAGTGTTAGTAGTTTTAGTCGTTTTAGTACTGTTAGTAGTTAGTAGTAGTGTTAGTAGTTTTAGTCGTTTTAGTACTGTTAGTAGTTAGTAGTAGTGTTAGTAATTAGTAGTCATTAGTAGTAGTTTTAGTAGTAGTACATGTAGCAGTAGTTCGGAGTAGTTTTATTGGTCGCAGGGTAATGCTAATACAACTTAAAAATACAATTTGTAGTACTAGTATTATTAGTAATTGTTACAGTGGTAGTAGGGATGTTAGAACATAGTTTTCTGCTTTACACATATGAAATATATATATGATATAAATAACATGTATTATTCATATCTTGTAACATTTTTTCTTAGTAGTTTTAAAAGTAGTAGAGTGGTGCTGATATTAGTAATAGTATTAATTGTTAATTGTAGTAGAAGTAATAGTTTTATAAATCATAGTTAGTATTTTAATAATATTAGTAACAGTAGTAGTAGAATTAGTAGCAATAAGAAATAGGAGTTATTAGAACTAATTAGTACAAGTAGTCTGTATTGCTATGGTTAATAATAATTATTAGTTATTATTATGGTTATTATTAGTAGTTGGAGTATATTATTATTATTATTATTGTTAGTATTATTATTATTATTATTATTATTATTATTATTATTATTATTATAGTAGTAATAGTAAAAGTAGTAGTTTTATTTAGTTTGAGATTACTTTGCCCAATCTATGATGTTTAATCCAAAGATGAGCTTCAGTTGTAATTCAGAGCTACTGCTTTGTAGACACGTGGCTGAATTGCATTCTGGGATTTTGAGCTGGAAAATGAGTCAATGAATAAGAGTCTTTTGGGTTTTTTTTTTGTTTTTATCAGTGCAGCCTGATCATCACTTATGTCTGAGCTTGCTGATTTATTTTTGACCTATTTAATGCCATTGTGACTACAGTATGCTTGTAATGTCTTCCTCTGACTCCTGCATGACAGTCAAACACCAATCACTCACCTCACACAGGATTCATTAAATCCATCACCAACCAAAACATTAGCACCAAACTCCTTAAGCAAATAGATCGATATAAACATACTCGATGTGTTTTGAGTGTGGACTGTGTGTGTGTGTGTGTGTGCATGCGAGCGTGCGTTCATGCATGTGTGTGTGCGCGTGCGTGTGTGAAAGAAGGAAAAAAGGAACAAGAAGCAAGATTTCATGCTGATTTATTGCCATTGTGATGTCAAACCGGCTGTTTCTTCTCTTGGTGACGTTGTGAATGTTGTGCATCTTTGCATGAGTGTGTGTGTGTGGGTGTGTGTGTGTGTGTGTGTTTGTGTGTGTGTTCAATCTCACCACCTCCTCTCAACTTGTCCTATCATTCAGAACTACAGCATAGAGTGTGTGTGTGTGTGTTGTGTGTGTGTGTGTGTGTGTGTGTGTGTGTGTGAGTGAGTGAGGGACATCCTGTGTTACCATGGATACAGCATAGCCACCGTAACACTGCCTTGCTGTAACATTGCGTACTTCAGATTCATTCCCAAGCCTGGTTGTCATAGCAACATGGTAAACAACCCCAAAGACGAAGTATCTTACAATCAGCGGATGGGAAGGGAAACTTGGAACAAGGCCATAGTTTCTCGCCGTGCGCAGACACACACACACACACACACACATACACACACACATCTCTAGAACATCTCTAGATCAACTATAAGAGAGATTGAGTGAGGAGATGTTTGTTACTCTGATGTCATGGTAGTAGATTTAAATGTATAGATCTGCACTGGCTGCACTGTTAATCTCCATGATTGGCTGAGCAGAGAGTGCTTTAAATCTACCCTTTGATTTATCCTGTTGGTTTAAGCTTTTAATGAAATTGCTGGATGAAGGCAGTCCAGAAAAGACATCCCAAGCATCAATCACACTGAGGGACGAATTCGGTTCAAGGCATTGCTAATGCTGAGGTGATAACTCACAGACTGCAGTATTTATTGCAGTTTTTACACCAAGAACATAAGAACATTATCATATTTTTACCACTCCGTTCTCAGAGAGAAATTCTAATGGCACCATTAACGGCGAGTCCCGGACTGTAAAAATGTAATCCTCAAAACAAACAGCTTTTTATTTCTGAACCATTCAAGAAATCATTCCAACCCTACAAATATTATCTGCTTCCTCAAGTGTGTTTTTTTTTTTTTAGCTCTGATGAAAATCCCTGTGTAATTGTTAAAAAGTTTTCAGTAAAGAGGTGTTTATTAAGGTTACTGTGGTTATTGATAGACTGTCAACACTTTGTAACGTTCAGAGATACAACCGATTTCATGGAACGTTAAGTTTTAGGTCAGAGAACTTAAAGGTTTCTTGGTAACTTGAAAAGATGTTTTTTTTGTCATTAGAGAAGGAGTCTGGTGTGAGAATGGCTGTTGGTGAGAAAATACTGTAGGTCAATTGACTAATGAACAAACTAGTGAGAGAATGGATAGATGAACGAACAAATATCTGCAAAGACATACATGATGGATGGATGGATGGTTGGATGGATGGATGGATGGATGGACATGATTGAGCAAATGAACAGATGTGTGGACATTTAGGTAGAAAGTAGTTGACACATTTAAGCACAGATTCAATGAATGGACGAAGGAATAAACGAACAGTAAACTGAATTGATGATAGACATGAATGGATGGATAGCAAAGGGATAGATCGATACATGGATGGATGGATGGATGGATGGATGGATGGATGGATAAATGAAGGGATGGATGGATGAATGGATGGATAAATGGACAGATTTTTGTTCTGTGGATTGATATGATTTGATAGATGTCTTGACGGACTGTTGAATGCATGGATGGATGGATGGATGGATGATTAGATGGTTGGATGGAAGGATGCATGCATTGATAAAGTATAGATGGAGTAGACGGTTTAGATGGATGATTAATTAAATAATAATAATAATAATAATATCATAAACAGAGTGAACTGGTGAAGGAACAACTTTTTTATAGGTTTTCTGTAGAATGTTTTCTTTAAAATGTAATTGCTGTGATATAAAAGGAATAAAACACTTTAGGTCATGCTGTTATTGGATAACGGTCACATTCAGGTAGTAATTCAGTCTGATTCAGTACATTACGCTCACATTAAGTTCTCATTGATTATTTTCATTCAGCAGCACAGTTTTATTCCTTGCTTGAAATTCCAGCTGAAACGTCTGTTAGAATCCCAGAAAATGAATCTCCCACTCTCATTAATTAAAGTGCCTGTGTGTGTGTGTGTGAGTGTGTGTTTAGTTTGTTGGTTTGGCCACTAGACTGTAAAGTGAACTGAAAGTGAATGATGTCAGACCAGCTCCTTTCATCAACTTTAAATTATTAACGAGCCAGCAGGCACTTTTGCACCAGCCAGATCTCCCTCTTTTTCTCTCTCATCCTCTCTTTGTCTTTGTCCTCTTCGTGCTTTCGCTTATCGTCCTCATCCTCATCCACCCGAGGCTCCGCCGCTCTCCGTAACGCACCATTTCTCTCCCACACGCACATGCATACGTACACAGACACACGAGTGCACGCGGAGATGCAGAGCGATAGAGAGAGAGGGGCAGAGAGATGAGAGTCAGAGGAAGAGAGCAGCCATTACCATGAGAACTGGTAGAGAGACTCCAGCACAAATGCAGCAGGGCTGAGAGCTTTTCTTTAACACGTCCGTCTTCCTGTTGTGGAATGCTTCCTCTCTCTTTCATCCTCTCCTCCTGTTCTCTGTCAGGGAGCCACCCCTTCCTTCAAAGAGATGGCGAGCACAACAGTGCCGTGATACATGGCGGCCAGGTTAGTGTGGAACGCGAGGGAGTGAAGATTTGTATTGTTTTAATGCTTTGAAATGATGTGTGTAGGTGTATGTGTGATAAATAAGAGGAAGATAGGAAAGGGTGCTTGGTTATTTTGGTGCTAAGATCTTGGCACAGATAGTGTGTGTGTGTGTGTGTGTGTGTGTGTGTGTGTGTGTGTGTAAATGTGTGTGTGTGTGTTTGGGGATAAGTATGTGCCACACCCATGCTGCACTTTGGAATAATATAGACACAGCCCACATTTGGATCCACTGTTTTTCATGTCCATGGCTCCTCCCACAGTAAACAGCTAGGGACCATCTTCTGCAGTGTGTATGTGTGTGTGTGTGTGTGTGTGTGTACATGGCTGTATTAGTGTGTTTATGTGTATTTGTTTATTTGGTATTAGTTTGATCCAGTCTAATAACAGCAATTTGAATCAGTAAAATGCAGACCTGTGTGTTGAAGAGTACAATTGTGTTGGAGAAGATACACAGATGCATATATGTTAGAAATATGATTGTTGTTTGTGCATAAATGATAAGGATTTGTGATGTGTGATGTGTATGTTTGTGTGTGTGTGTGAGAGAGAGAGAGAGAGAGAGAGAGAGAGAGAGAGAGAGAGAGAGAGAGAGACCCTGGCAGATGGTCATGGTTTAGGAGCCAAAACTGCAGAGACAGAAAGTTTGGAAGTTCAAAGCAGCATATAATAGATATGAATATGATTAGATGTTGTTTGAGTGCTGCAGGTATAGATGTGGATGGATGGATGGTTTGGTGGATGGATGGAAGGATGGATGGATGGATGGATGGATGGATGGATGGATGGATGGATGGATGGATGGATGAAATCATAGGTGGATTAGTAGGATGGGCACAGATGAATGTTTGAATTGTTTGCAGAATGTTAGATCAGTAGTTATATGAATGGCTGGATGGAAGACTGGCTAAATAAATGGATGGATGGATGGATGGATGGATGGATGGATGGGTGTGTGGGGGTGTCTGTATCAATAGGTTGGTGGATGGATGGATGGATGGATGGATGGATGGATGGATGGATGGATGGGTGTGTGTGTGTGTGTGTGTGGGTGGGTGTCTGTATCAATGGGTTGGTGGATGGATGGATGGATGGATGGATGGATGGGCAGATGGATAACAGTTAGGCATGTATGATGTATGATGTATATAGAGTGATGTATTGATCTGTATGCTCCTTAGTTGTTGCTCTGGTGCATCATTATAGCTTTAAGTGCAGCTCAGGTACTCATGCTATCATTTCTGTGTGTGTGTGTGTGTGTGTGTGTGTGTGTGTGTGTGTGTGTGTGTGTGTGTGTGTGTGTGTGTGTGTGTGTGTGTGTGTGTGTCTGTATGTGTTCTCTGTGCTCATCCCTGTCTTGCACTCTCCAGCTGAAACTCTACTAAAGCCACCAATTCTGCTGTCTGTTACCATAGAAACACCCTCACTTTTTAACTACAGCTTACTACTGTGCGTGTGTGTGTTTGTGTGTGTGTGTGTGTGTGAGAGAGAGAGAGAGAGAGAGAGATCCTCACTACTGTACATTTTGTGGATTTATTGTGTAACCTTTATTGTGTAACCTTTATTGTGTAACCTTTATTGTGTAACCTTTATTGTGTATCTCCTCTACACACTCTGCAGTACGTCTTTGAGATTATACACATTTCTTCCCAGCTGTAAGATGTTATAGAAGCCGTCATGGTGCGATTCTTTTTCTAGTTAATATTTATCAACCTCCTTAATATAATCTGTCCTACATTCCATGGGTGACAGATGCTAGAGACATAAACTGTGTCTCTCTCTGTGTGTGTGTGTGTGTGTGTGTGTGTGTGTGTGTGTAGGATCTTTTCATTTTCCAGACAGATCTCATGTAGCAAGAATATCAATGCATTCTGTTCTGTCTCTCACGATTACACATGCTTACAAAACAGAGTTAGAGAGTTCACAGCCCTTCACACACATACACACACACGCACGCACGCACGCACACACACTCACACGCACACACACTGCATCCTTTGGCCTATTGTACAGTAGTATGATATATGTAAAATATGTTCTATTTTTTCTATTTATGTTTCATTTTATTCATTCTCATACTTTTCTTGTCAGGGACTTATTTATTAATAATTTAATAATAATTATAATAATTATTAAAAATATTAAAAAATAATAATTTAATTTATTAATTTATTTCATTAACATTATTTAAAATTCTCTTATGAATAGAAAGCTATACAACTTTCTATTCATAAACTTCCCACTGAAAGTACACTTTAGGTTAAGTTGACTTGGGTACTTGGGTCCCCTTTGTTAAAAAGAATTGTGATTGATTTCCATTATCGGAACAAAATTAAGAATAAAAATAACTAATAAAAAATTTTGAAAATAATAAGAAATCAATATTGCTGTGCTTTACGGACTGTCGGAGAGCCAATGTTCTAGACGATCTCATCTTATTTTATTTTGTAGCTCCAAAAATATTGGTTTTGTAAAAATTAGTTTACCACAACTTCAGTGTTACTTATAAATAACAGTGTTCGAAAGAGGGGGGCACGGTGGCTTAGTGGTTAGCACGTTCGCCTCACACCTCCAGGGTTGGAGGTTCGAATCCCGCCTCCACCTTGTGTGTGTGGAGTTTGCATGTTCTCCCCGTGCCTCAGGGGTTTCCTCCGGGTACTCCGGTTTCCTCCCCCGGTCCAAAGACATGCATGGTAGGTTGATTGGTATCTCTGGAAAATTGTCCGTAGTGTGTGAGTGTGTGAGTGAATGAGAGTGTGTGTGTGTGTGTGTGTGTGTGTGTGTGTGCCCTGTGATGGGTTGGCATTCCCTCCAGGGTGTATCCTGCCTTGATGCCCGATGACGCCAGGCTCCCCGTGACCCGAGGTAGTTCAGATAAGCAGTAGAAAATGATTAAGAGTGTTCGAAAGAATTACCTCTTAGAAACATTTTATTAATTTTAGAATTTGTAAAATATAATTTTGCTTTTTTTAAAGAAAATAAACAGGGCTTTCCAGTCCGGTGTCATATTAGATATTTGTTTTGTTTTTTTAGTATTTTTCTTCTGATGAAATAACGTCAACGTGGAGGAGCTGGTGGTGGTTTTGATGATTGGTACACGCTCACACACACACACACACACATAAACACACACACGAACAACACCGTCAGTGTGTATCTTTCTGTGAGCTGGTGAAATACTAGAGAGGTTTAGCGATCATGTGATTTGCTGGTTGTGACGTAAGCAGTTACATAAGGAGCATTGAGTGGCTGATTCAGCTCTGAATGAAACTAGAGGAGGTGTTTACCATCTGTTGTGTTTGGGAGGGTTAGAATGAGCAACAAGGTTACAAAGCAGGCATGGGGTGTGTGTGTGTGTGTGTGTGTGTGTGTGTGTTTGTGTGTAGTGTGTAGTGTGAATGAGGAACCCAGAATGTGGAAGAAAAAGAAATGAAGTGTTTTTCTCTTGACACAATACAGTTGAATGCAAACGTTTTCACACCCTTAAGATAAAATGGAAAAAGTTATTGAATGAATCATTTTACATTATCATTAAGAACAAAAATGCTAATTTTCGAATAATCATGCTTGCTTACATACAGCACATGTCAAATTTACAGATCTGCTAAAACTTTGCCGCTGACCTTTTTAAACGTATTGTATATATATATATATATGCCATATACATTAGTATATACAGTAGTATAATGCAGTGAATGTATATATTTAAAATGTGTTAATAGTTCTCTCTCTCTCTCTCTCTCTCTCTCTCTCTCTCTCTCTCTCTCTCTCTCTCTCTCTCCACCATCTCCATCTCTCTGTTCTTTCTCTCCAGCACTGCCAGTAATTCCACCCGGAGCAGCCCCGCTTGCTCTCCGGTGTTGCGGAAGCGCTGTCGCTCGCCCACTGTGCCGAGTTTGGAGGGAGAGAACATGGTGGAGAAGGGCTCTGAACACTCTGACACCTCTAAGTCGCCCTCTACCCCAGAGCAACTGGTCACCCGCACGTACTCGGCTCAGTCCACACGCAGCAGCTCCAAAAACTCCAAGGTGAGGAGGTGTGCTTGCTCGCATAGATCCTCTCTAGAATTGTAGACGCTTCATCTATATAAATATGTAATAAATAAAAAAACATGTCTGTCTCCCTCTCTCTCTCTATATATATATATATATATCATCGCTGTCAGGCGGAATCCTCGTATCTCCAAAACCGTTATTTTTCAGGAAATTAAAAAAACGCCGTACCTTATCTGCAGTGCACAGGGTTTAGTCCGCGTTGCAGTGGATTGTCTTGCGCTAAATTCCTGTCCTCAGACGAGCACCATAACTAGCGGGGGTCAAGATTTTTTTTTCTTTGAGCCCAGTGTTTTGAAGACATTTACCTCAGAAGACGTGTTGATTCGTTGCGACTCTTAATCTTGAGGAGAAATATGCCGTGAAGCTCTCCCGCGGAGTGAGGAAGAGGTGGACAGTTGAAGTGTCCAATGGAGTTATGAGATTTGCGCTCAAGCTATTTTCAAGACTTTAGATTGGTTAATAACTTGTAAAAATAACAGACCCACGTGGGGACTGACCAATAGCATCGATATGTGAAAAAATATGAAACTGACCAAATTTGGACATACGAGGTTTCCGCCCGACAGCGACGATATATATATATATATATATATATATATATATATATATATATATATATATATATATATATATATACAGACGTGTTTTTTATTTGTACACTTTCAGTTTTTCTTTTCATTCATAAATCCATTTATTATTGTGTACAATGTCTACACACCCCAGACACCTGCCCCTTCTTTGTGCCTCAATCTGTTTGCCTTGCCCTTTTTACCCTTATTAAAAATAGCATACTTTCTGCCTTTATCTCCAGTGTAAAGTGTAAACAGTCCTGTCCAGTCAGAAAACCTCCATCCATAAGCTCCAAAGTCCTTCACCTCTGAGTGTTAAAAAGCCCTGACCCTAAATTCTCTGTTTTACATGCATTTGAATCCATTTGGTTACATTAATTTATGTAAGCTGCTACTATATTAATATAAACCTTGCAACTGGATCTACAGAACTGTTAGCTGAGCTGCTGATATACACAAAGAATCAACACTTTCTTGTTAAAATGCTTTAACAATTTAATAGCGATGTGGTATAAATATAATAGTTAAATATAATTTGTCCATACACGTTTATTATGTAACACATATCGTATAATTATATAATTTTCTGTGTTGTTTATTGATCTCTATATATGTCTATGGGTTGTACAAACAGTATAACTGCTTTAGATACGTAATTGTCATTACATCGTCACACCCATAGTAAGGTCCAGAATTGAATTTACTCACACTGGTCAGCTTTGTCCAGCTGAACTGAAATGACATTCTGTACTACATCAGCGCTGAATGTTTGACCATGTGAACCCTATCATACGCAAGCAGAGGGCAGGACCGATACTGATTACATGGGACTACCAGGAAAAGCAATCAGCTCAAGTGGACTCTTGTAATCAAAGTTACATAAAATCTCACCCACTGACCCAGTTACATTCTGGATCTCCAGAAGAAAATAATTTTAGCATAATACCAAATGATCATTATGACTGAAGAAATCTAAAGTCAAAACAGATAGATGGACAAAAGGATTGGGGCCTGATTGGATACAGTAGCTAGATGGATGGATGGATGGATGGATGGATGGATGGATGGATGGATGGATGGATGGATGGAATAAATAATTATAAATGATTTAAAGATAAGTAATTGGAATAATACAAAGGTGGATGGATAAATAGTCAGACAGGGAAGAGCATGAATAGACAATGGATGGATGGATGCATGGATGGATAGATGCACAATGTTTGGACAGCTGGATAAATGTATGGAAGGAGAGATGACTGGCTGGATGGAAGAGTGGCTAAATAAATGGATGGATGGATAGATAGATTAAATGGGTTAAAGACTAATTTGAATAACAGGTGGATGAATGGATATATAAACAGACAGAGAAGAGCATGAATGGATGAAATACTGGTTAAATAAATGGATGGATGCATGGATGGATGGATGCATGGATGGATGCATGGATGGATAGATGAATAATGAATGGACACCTGGATGTATGGATGGATGGATGGATAGGTTGAAGAATAATTGGATTAACAGGTTGGTAAATGGATAAATAAACATACAGAGAAGAACATGAATGGTTGACTGGTTAAATAGATGGATTGGTAAATGGATGAATGGATTAACAGATAGATAGTGTGCTGGATAGAGGAAAGGAAGGATATATGAATAAAAGAATGGCTAAACAGATGAGCAGGTAAATGGATAATAAATAGAGGGTTATACAACTAGATACAGTGCATCCAGAAAGTATTACAAATCATGTTTAATCATCTGACTTTACAACAGGTAACTCCAGTCAAGTTGTAGAAACATCTCAGGGATAATCAGTGGGAACAGGATTAGGGTTGCAAAAGTCCGGGAATTTTCACGGCTGGAAACAACGGAATTAATGGGAATTAATGGGATTAACTGGGAATTTACAAAATTGCAGGTTAGCTTATAACAGGGAACTCAAATGTAGTTAAAAAATACAATCTTGCAGGATAAATCTTGGTTAAAACAACCAGATTTACTGCAATTTCAGTTGAATTTCTATCCTGCACATTCATCAATCCCATGCACACAGCACTTCGCCTACTGCACGGCTTTTGAGGCCATACGCTTTAATGCACTGTACTTTCCTCCATAACATAACACACATCATTTCTTGAATCCTGCACACAAAATAATGTCAAGAAATACCCATCTGAGTATTTACATATTACATAAAGTTATATTGAAAACTTCCTAGTGCTTCTTGTAAGCTGTTGTGCAACAAAATTATACCACTGTAAATACAAATATACTGACTGAGCAGACATTTAGCCGAGATGAAGAAAAAAAACTGTCTAAAAAGACTATTCATAATCTTTATAACCTGTTAATTTCTTTGTTCAGGATCATTTGCTTAATATAAGTTACAATTTAAAATATAATAATATTTCATAATAAATGAGCATAAGAAACTTCTTTCAAAAACATAAAAAAAAATGTAATTTGTCCAAACTTTTGACTGGATTATTGTATATAGTAGGTTATAGTTTGTTTTAGCACACATTCCGTTTGAGGAGTATTTATTCATCTAGCCTGTTTCTATTCATTTGTGCCAATTGTAATTTTTTTTTTTTTTTATTCCAAAATTTTCCAAATGTTCAACTAATTATTTATATTTCTGTGCATTGCATTGCATAAGTGTTTGTACAAGTTTTTTTTTTAATCTTATTCTTTAGAACTATGTCACACACATCATCTCATGTGTGGATACATTTCACCTCAGCCAGCGTTGTCAAAATTTCATTTTATGCTTATGTCCAAACAAAATGTTTATATTTATGATTGTATATGATACAGTTTACAGTATATACATTTCCGCAAATTTCTAATTAATTCCCATTAATTCCCAATAATTCCCCTAAATTCCGGTAAGTTTCCAACTTGGAATATTAAAAAAATTCCCCAGATAAAGTTCCCATGGAAAGTTTCTGGAAATGTACCAAAAATTTAATTCCCATAAATTCAGGTAAGTTTCCAACTTGGAATATTAAAAAAATTCCCCAGACAAAGTTCCCATGGAAAGTTTCTGGAAATTTACCGAACATTTACGGGAAAATGTTCCGCCCCTTTGCGCCCTAAACAGGACGCACCTGAGCTCAGTTTTGAGCGTCAAGGCAAAGGCTGTAAACACTTATGTACATGTGATTATTTGTTTTTTTATTTGTAATAAATTTGCAAAGATTTCAAACAAACTTCTTTCACATTGTCGTTATATGATATTGTTTGTAGAATTTTAAGGATAATATTAAATTTAATTCACTTTGGAATAAGACTATAACATTACAATGTGGAAAAAGTGAAGCGTTGTGAATATTTTCTGGATGCACTTTAGATAAATGTCTGCCTAGATGCAAGGGATGGTTGTATGTATGGATGGATGGATAAATCGATGGATGGATAGATGGAGAACTGGGTAAATGGAGACTGGGGTGGAAGGATGTATGTTAAGTGCCATAAACTGATCCTGTCATCTTCCATGCTTAACTTTCTTTTAAGCTTTAGTTCTTGTTTCCTTTTCTTTTTTTCTTTTGCCTCCTCATTCAGTGTCAGGTTTTGACAGACAAATCTCTGTGATATAAAAGTGACTCTTTTGCTTTCTCTTGCACTTTTGTCTTGTTGTCATTCTGTTTTTCTGTTGCATTTTTTTCTGAATTCTTTCTTCTCCTCCTCGCTGCATGCTAGTCTCACAAGCGACTGTCCAAAGTAAGCATTTCTCTTTTCCATTGTTTGTTTGTGTGTCCTTCATTTTACGCTTGTGTGGATGCATACAAATGGCTGCTAGTTAAATTTATTGCATTACACCACACACACACACACACACACACACACACACACACACACACACACACACACACACACACACACACACACGCATTTACTGTATGTCAATGTGAATGTGTCCTGTGTTTTGTTTCTCTGTGTGTGTGTGTGTTTGTGTGTTTGTGTGTGTATGTTATAATGCAATAAATGTAACTAAATTTAAGTAAATAAAGATGATCTTCAGGGTAGAATTCATCATATGAACACAGTAATTCACACACACACACACACACACACACACACACACACACACACACACGCATTTACTGTATGTCAGTGTGAATGTGTCCTGTGTTTTCTTTGTGTGTGTGTGTGTGTGTGTGTGTGTGTGTGTGTGTGTGTGTGTGTGTGTGTGTGTGTGTGTGTGAATTACTGTGTTATTATGATGAATTATACCCTGAAGATCATTTTTATTTACTTAAGAACTTTTTATCCATATATACACTTAGTTTATTGTAACCTTTTGGGAACAAAAAAGTACAAAACTTGTTCTCGATTCCACGAAGAACAAAATATTCTTTCCTGAATAAAATATAATCGATAAAAATGAATGAATTAAACTTTCCTTGTTAAACAGCACGCTTCCTAATCTGTTCGTGTGCGGCGTTCAGCCATATAATGCGAGTCCCTATTTATGCTGTTGCTATAGAAACGAGTCATATTTAGCACTGGGATGTTTAATATAAACATCAGAGTTGAATTGCAAGCAGCTGAGCCTCTGTTACAGAAAGTTAATCAACCCTTTCTCACCAAATTGAAGAATTAAACGCAGGTTATTACTGTGTTCAGTAGTGAGTGGGCTTTTCCTCAGTCTAGTGTTTTTCTCAGCGTTCAGTACAACACAGATGCTTCTGAAGCGCATTGAAGCGCAGTGCGGTTCGCTCCAGCGGACTTCCACCATCACGTCAACACACAGCTTTCCGCCCACCCACCTACAGTATCTCCCGCTCCAGCCATCCAGATCCCTACTGCGACTAACACGCCGCTCACTCACACATTCGCTTCGTACCTCTCTTTCATTCTTATTCATTTTTTTCTGTCTGTTTGCTCTCTGTCTCTATTTACTCTTCCTTCTTTAAATGATGCGCGCATTACGTGTCCGTAAACCGAATGCCTGTCACTGTCACTGCTTTTAACATCCGCTCCTTCTCTTTTCTGTTCTGTCTGTTGACTTCATTCTGTCTTCACTTCACCTCTGCAGTATGACAGACTAAACCTGATCAAAGTAAGCATTGCTTTTTCAATCATTTCAAATCATTTCCATACTCTGCCACTCCGCTGCCTTACAGTAGAGCTAAACAGCGAGGAAATTCGAGTATTGTTTATCCGAGAAAATACGGACTGAGTGAATACACCGAGCTAAAACGTACAGAAGAAGAAAACGTGTCTATTTAACTCTTCAAATATCCTTTTTTTATGTTGTTTCTAATTAAAACATAAAGTCTACATGGCCTGAACAGTGTTATTATTTTTATTGTGACTTTGCTCCCAGAAAACACTGAAAACATTTAGAAATGACTTCATTGTCTCTGACATTTCCCAAACCTCAGCTACATCACTCGCGTTATAGATGTACAGTTTATTATGTAATGGTTTTAGTCGGTTTTCCGTAGTTGACTAATTTAAACTAATCGACCTTGACCAGGCATTTACTAAGCATGAATAAAATACATCACGTTCATGTTAATAAACACGGACGTTATTTATTTATTTTTTTTTTTTGCGAGGTTCATATCTTACTGCATGCCTTCGTCAGTGTTGGCTTTTCCAATCCCCTGCCAGAACACTAGGGGGCATGATGGCGGTGTTTGGTTATTTTCTGTACCATGTCTTTGTTTATGTTTTGTGCTTATGTGTGTTAGTCCCTTCCCGCCTCTTCAAACCTGTTCCTGTAAATACCTTTTGTGCTTCGTTGTCCTTGACGTCGTCAGTGTCTCTTGTCACCGTGTTTTTGTTCTATGTTTTATGTTCTTGTTTTTTTTCCCTGTTTCATGTTTTCCTGCCTAGTTTATTCCTAGTGTTTCCAGTTTCCCCCGTTTTGTTATCCCTGCGTTTAGGTTTGATTTTGTTCCTGGGTAGACACAGCTTTATCGTCACCTCCTGCAGGATCCTAGTCCTGATACACACCATAGTCGACCAGATGTCTTGTGAATCTTTCTGGCAAGCTTTAAAAACGGGGGAAAAATAAGAACCTGCCTCCTACTCGTTTCTATATTTGTATCTGTTTAGAAAACATTCTGTTCATTGTGAATAATGTATTCATGTGTGGTCAGTATCGAATCTATAATGTCTAGTGTAATTAGGAAACAACTGTCACATCTGTCACAAGACACATAAAAGACAACAGTTGCATCCCAAATGATGTATTCCACTCTGTGCACTGAAGTGTATGAATTTTAGAAGTGTAGAATAGTCTCAAATTAAAAACAATTTTTTTTAAAACAAATAAAACACACGACGTTTCTAAGACGATTTGA
The DNA here is from genome assembly GCF_030014155.1 of Tachysurus vachellii. Taxonomy (NCBI): domain Eukaryota; kingdom Metazoa; phylum Chordata; class Actinopteri; order Siluriformes; family Bagridae; genus Tachysurus; species Tachysurus vachellii. The sequence continues at coordinate 23,687,128 of NC_083468.1, forward strand.
CCACCGGAGCGTCGTCACCCTTCTTGAATAATTATCTGTATGCTAATCGTTTCTGCAATTTCTGGAGTTCGCTCCTAAGAATTTCACTCACCAAGGCACATGTGCTGTGGTGATCTGACAATAAAAGTCACTTGACTTGAATTGTTTTCCGTATCCGGTGTCAGCTTCTGGTAGCCCCGCCCACTTCTTCTACGTCCAACATTCAACACTTATTTTTATTTTAGTTTACTAAGAGCATGAAGGCACTTCTTGTTGGTATTTTCAGTGCGAACACACACTGTTTATCATTGCTAAGTAATGCAGAAAAGTGCACGAGGATGCGATTTGGGATGCAGCCAATAAGTACACAGTCTTTGGTCCTGGCTTTTTTTGCTTAGAAGTAGCGATGAAACTCAAACCTATTTTATGTAGAGAAAATCACTGTTCAGCTCCATAGGACCCTTCCTTAACACCAGTATAATTTGCTTCCCAGTTGCCGTCTCTCCCTCAGTGTGTCTCTGTGTGTCTCATAGACATATACACACTCACAACATCTCTGCATCAATCAGCAGGTTTGATCCCTATCTCATTCTCTCTCTCTCTCTCTCTCTCTCTCTCTCTCTCTCTCTCTCTCTCTCTCTCTCTCTCTCTCTCTCTCTCTCTCTCTCTGTTTCTCTCTCTCTCTCACTCTCTCTCTCACTCTCTCTCATTCTCTCTCTCTCTCTCTCTCTCACTCTCTCTCTCATTCTTTCTCTCTCTCACTCTCTCGCTCTCACTCTCTCTCTCTCTCTCTCTCTCTCTCTCTCTCTCTCTCTCTCTCTCTCTCTGTCTCTCTGTTTCTCTCTCTCTCACTCTCTCTCTCTCATGCTCTCATTCTCTCTCTCTCTCTCTCTCTGTTTCTCTCTCTGTTTCTCTCTCTCTCTCACTCTCTCTCTCTCATGCTCTCATTCTCTCTCTCTCTCTCTCTCATTCTCTCTCTCTCTCATTCTCTCTCTCTCTCCCTCTCTCCCTCTCTCTCATTCTCTCTCTCTCTCTCTCTCATTCTCTCTCTCTCCCTCTCTCCCTCTCTCTCTCTCTCTCTCTCTCTCTCTCTCTCTCTCTCTCTCTCTCACTCTCTCTCTCTCATGCTCTCATTCTCTCTCTCTCTCTCTCTCTCTCTCTCTCATTCTCTCATTCTCTCTCTCATTCTCTCTCTCTCTCTCTCTCATTCTCTCTCTCTCTCCCTCTCTCTCTCTCTCTCTCTCTCTCTCTCTCTCTCTCTCTCTCTCTCTCTCTCTCTCTTTCTCCCCTCATTTCCACTGACAAGGTGCCAGAGGAAACCAGCCCACACTTCCATCACTTTAGGATCCAAACCATTACACAGTGAGAGATTCCGCTTGGCTCCAGAGCCTGTATTTATGCAAATTCTCAGTGTATAGAGTTTCTCCTAGTGATCTAATTCTATTAAAATTCTTATAAATGTGGGCGTTTCCTCTTAGGATTAAAAAGGAGATCCTATTAAAGATAAAAGTTATTCATAAAGCATCATAACCCTTAAAAGAGCTCATAAGGTTAAAAAGTGTTAGTAGTAGTGAGGAGGACTTTTAAGAGGATTAAGATTTTCTTTATGAGGAGAAAATGTCTGAAAGGTGAAGAGGAGAAGAAATGTATTGTATACAATATTTAATAATGATAGTGAGTTAATAAGATGATACACATCAGATCGTGTAGGAATTATTGTTGTGACCGATCATTATAGAGATAACATCTCAGACACAGCGTAGAAATTATATATGCTGTATACATACAGATGTTAGCACATCTCATACAATGACAGGGAAAGGTACAGAGACATGATGGGGAGAAGGAAGAGGTGGATATACTGTGAGTGCAGGAGACCAGGTGGAAGGGGAGCAAAATAGGTCGTATTGGAGGAGGATGTTTTATTATAGGAAGAGAAATGGGGTAGGAGTGATCCTGAAGGATGAGTGGTACCTCTTTTCTACCAAAAAGAACTGGGTGCTGGTTCAGAAGCTGGCGAAGCTTCTAAGAACCGGTTTGCCTTTCCATCGGTTAGAGAGCCATCACAGAACCGAGTGTTACGTCACTGTATACGTCTCACGTTTCCCAGCAATGTTAGCACAGCAGCAGCAAACACAAATACATCAACAATGGCGGATGTTGCTTTACTTTTAATGTTCATAGCTTTGCGAACCTACATTGGCATCTAAACGAGGCGAATCCAACATGTACGTGCAGCTCCATGTAATTTGTATAAACGGAGGTTGTAATCGAGAAAGTACATAACATTATTTTATCATTAATACAGAAAAAATTTAGCCTTAGCATGTAGCTACTTACTATCATGTGTGCTGATAATTGATCATATTGCGGTAAAGTAAAAGTGTATTAAACATTAGTATACTTAAGGTACATTATCAAATGCGCTAACATTAACCCCGCCCACAGCTCCTGACGCAAGCGGTTTTTAAGTCTAGACCAGCAACGTTTTGGTGCTACTTAAGAACCACTTTTCCTGGTTCAGAGCCGGTGCTTTGGCTGTCAAAAAAGAAAGAACTGGTTCTAAACTAGATTTGTAAAGATCGTCGTGACAAACTTTGATGTTGGCTTTGACGATGTGACATCACCAGAATACACGTGAGGTAATTCCCCTCATTGGGCTGAGTGTTTTGATATACGACATGCCTATGTTGTGCTAATTTTTAGGATCTGAAAATTAAGGAGCTGGCCGAGTTTGGTGTAGATAGTTCGAAAGCTTGCCGAGTTATAAACCTCCAAAGTTTATAATGGGAGTCTATGGGAAAAAAGGCCATTTTGAGACCAGGTACCGGAAGTACCGGTACTCGGATCACTTAGAAAAGTAAGAGCAACAAACTTCAGACCAGGGTCTACAACATATCTGAATTTGGTGCATGTGGCTCGAAAGCCCTAGGAGGAGTTACTCTTGGTAAATTTTTGTCTAAGCTTAAATAGAAAAACAGAAAGCCAACATAATTAGGCTCCGAACCAGCACTCAAACTGCCTCGGTGGAAAAGGGGCATGGGTGAGGAATGTTTTAGAGGTGATAAGAGTGTCAGGCAGGGTAATCAGTTTGAAGTTAGATACTGAAGGGGTGATGTTGAATGTCATCAGGGGTTGTGCTCCACAGGTAGGCTGTGAGTTAGAAAAGAAGGAAAGATTCTAGAGTGAGTTCACATGAGGTGATGGGCATGTTAGTGAGGGAAACAGAGGTGATGAGGAGGTGATGGGCATGTTAGTGAGGGAAACAGAGGTGATGAGGAGGTGATGGGCATGTTAGTGAGGGAAACAGAGGTGATGAGGAGGTGATGGGCATGTTGGTGAGGGAAACAGAGGTGATGAGGAGGTGATGGGCATGTTAGTGAGGGAAACAGAGGTGATGAGGAGGTGATGGGCATGTTGGTGAGGGAAACAGAGGTGATGAGGAGGTGATGGGCATGTTAGTGAGGGAAACAGAGGTGATGAGGAGGTGATGGGCATGTTAGTGAGGGAAACAGAGGTGATGAGGAGGTGATGGGCATGTTGGTGAGGGAAACAGAGGTGATGAGGAGGTGATGGGCATGTTAGTGAGGGAAACAGGTGATGAGGAGGTGATGGGCATGTTAGTGAGGGAAACAGAGGTGATGAGGAGGTGATGGGCATGTTAGTGAGGGAAACAGAGGTGATGAGGAGGTGATGGGCATGTTAGTGAGGGAAACAGAGGTGATGAGGAGGTGATGGGCATGTTAGTGAGGGAAACAGAGGTGATGAGGAGGTGATGGGCATGTTAGTGAGGGAAACAGAGGTGATGAGGAGGTGATGGGCAGGTTTGGTGTTAAAGACAATGGATGGAAATGGCTGTAGTTAAGACTTATTTTTAGAGAGAGGAACATAGAATATCATACACAGGTAGAATACATTCTAGGTAGATGAAGCAATCAGAGAAAGATTAGTGACTGCAAAGTGGTTGTAGGAGAGAGTGTAGCAAGACAGCATCAGATGGTGATGTGTAAGATCTCTCTGGTGGTCAGGAAGAAGAGGAGAGGAAAGATAGAAAAGAAAACCGGTGGTGGAAGTTCAGAAAGGAAGAATGTCGTGAGGAATTAAGACAGAAGCTGAGACAGGCTTTGGGTGGTCAGGAAGAGCTTTCAGGTGACTGAGAAACTAGAACCAAAGTGATCAGGGAGACAGATAGGAGGCTGCTAGGTTTGTCATCTGGAAGGGAAAATGAAGATAAGGAAACGTGGTGGAACGAGGAAGTACAGCATTCAGAGGACGAGGCTGAAAAGAAGCAGGACGTAAAAAGGACTGGAGAAAGAACAGAGACAGAAAGGTAGAGATGGGAAGGATGTGCAACAGATAAGGATGATTAAATTTAGACATGGAAAGGTGCTAACGTATGAGGAGAGTGTGCAGAGAAGGTGGAAGGAATAATCTGAGGAGCTGACGAACGAGGAAAATGAGAGGGAACGACGGGAGGAAGAGGTGAATATCGTAGAGTGGGAAATGGGAAAGATTAGAAAGGATGAGGTGAGAAAGGCTCTGTGGAGAATCAAGAGTGGAAAGCTGTTGGTCCATATTGCATGTCTGTGGAGGTGTGGAAGTGTCTAGGAGAGACAGCAGTGGAGTTTCTATCTAGATTGTTTAACAGGATTTTAGAGAGTGAGAAGATGCCTGAGGAACGGAAGAGAAGTGTTTTACGTATTGCAGATCTTTAAGAACAAGGGTGATGTGCAGCGTTGTAGCAACTACAAAGGTATAAAGGTGATGAGCCACACAATGAAGCTATGGGAAAAAAGTAGTGGAAGCTAGGCTAAGAAAGGAACAGCAGTATGACTTTATGCCCAGAAAAAGCGCTACTGATGCAATTTTTGCTCTGAGAACGTTAATGGAGAAGTACACAGATGGTCAGAAGGAGCTACACTGCATCTTTGAATACATGTGTTTGAACGAGAGGGAGGGAAGTAGAACGGTGAGGTTACGTGAAGCTGAGGTCAAGAAGGTCCAGGAGTTTAAGTATTTGGGGTCAACCGTCCAGTGTGACGGGAGTGTAGAAGAGAGATGAAGAGGCGAGTGCAGGTGGGTTGGAGTGGGTGGAGAAAAGTGTCTGGAGTCAGCGTTTTAGTGCTTAAGCCGGGTTCATTTTGATCGTCAGAGTCAGAAAGATGATTGTACGATGGAGCCATATTCATAGAAATGTTCCCTCTCTCTCTCTCTCTCTCTCTCTCTCTCTCTCTCTCTCTCTGTCTCTCTCTCTCTCTCTATCAGCATGTTCATCCTTTATTCAGCTTGACACCAAATGACTGTGAGGAACAGCTGTTTAGAGCTTCATGGACGTTTCACAACATTATAAGTAATATATAATTATAACTGCACAGCAAGTGGTTTATTCCCTGCTTAAGACACAGTTTGTCTGTTTACAGACTGGTTGTGTTTTGGTTCCATTCTGTTTGTCAGCAGAAATTAACACACTGTGCAACAGAGTTTTTTTTTTTCATGTAGAGTTGATGTTATGGTGTCCTCTAGTGACATCACTACTGAGGGGAAAGTGTGTGTGTGTGCGTGTGTGCGTGTGTTTTATAGCACCTGCGTCACTCTCAAACTTGTTTTTCTCTCTGTCTCTTTCACAGAAAAGTCAGAGCTGGTACAATGTAAGTAACATTTCTTGTTTTTTAAGTGTGTGTGTGTGTGTGTGTGTGTGTGTGTGTGTGTGTGTGCCTTGGGCTTTCTCATAACATTTACACAGTGGTAGCATAATTTTCTGCACACATGCACAAACACAGTTTCATTAGTGTCATTGTGTGTTACTCATACATTTACCAGAACGATGTGTAATTTAATCATTAATAATTAACCATTAACCTTAGAAATGGACTCATTGGGTGTGTGGGAGTGTGTGCATGTATGTGTGAGTGTGTGCATGTATGTGTGTTAGTCCGAGCGTTTGTTTTTGTGTGTATGAGCGTGTGTGTGAGTGTATATGTGCATGTTTACGTGCGTGTCTGTGTGTGCATGTGTGTCTGTGTGTCTGTGTGTGCATGTGTGTCTGTGTGTGTGGGTACGTGTGTGTTTGTGTGTGTGTCTCTGTGTCTGTGTGTTTGAGTGTGTTGTTTGTGTGTGTTTGTGTGTGCAAGTTTGTGTGTGTGAGTGTGTGTGTGTGTATGTGTGTGTGCGTGTTTGTGTCTGATTGTGTGTGTAAGTATGTGAGTGTGAGTGTGTAATTCTCTGTCCGTGTGTGTGTCTGTCTGTTTGTGTGTATTCTTCTGCATGTGTGTGAGAGTGTGTCTCTGATCGTTTGTGTGTGTGTGTCTGTCTGTCTGTCTGTGTGTGTATTCTTCTGCATGTGAGTGAGTGAGTGAGTGTGTGTGTGTGTGTGTGTGTCTGTCTGTCTGTCTGTCTGTTTGTGTGTGTATTCTTCTGCATGTGAGTGTGTGTGTGTGTGTGTGTGTGTGTCTGTCTGTCTGTCTGTTTGTGTGTGTATTCTTCTGCATGTGAGTGAGTGAGTGTGTGTGTGTGTGTGTTTGTCTGTCTGTCTGTGTGTATTCTTCTGCATGTGTGTGTGTGTGTGTGTGTGTGTGTGTGCGCGTATCTGTGTTCAGAATATTTGAGCCACATGCCACTAGGTGGAGCAGCTGTACTGCACGTCTTCATGCACTTTTACATGTTGTGCCTTTATTTCCTGTAGTGTATTCATCTCTCACTCTCCTCATTTAACATTTAACATTTAAGTTTCCTTTAACAGACTCATTATTTCACATATCAGTTAGTGCACATTAACATGTACAAAACACACATTAACCATTTAAAATTCAGTTCACAATAAACCCCATGATAAACATCAAGACATTGCGGTGGCAAAGTATAACACTGAGTCTTAATAACATGTTCTAAAGAAAAACAAATTCCAAACAATATCTATAAATGTCCAACCTGCAGTAAATAATCAGCATTATGAAACACCTTGTAATTAAATAATTAATCTTTTGTTAATTTACCTTAATTCTTAGTCATTGAGTAAACATTAGGTGGTGAGCCATGTGCGGCTTTTGTTAGCGTCACGCTAGCCATCTATCAGATGAGTGTTGTGCATATGCCATAACTTTATAGAAACACTGTGTCTGTATGTTGATTAGCATAAAGTAGTTAGTTGTATTTCTCAAGTAGGAAGTTGAAAAGAATTTGCGAATTTATGAGTTAGCAGAATGTAACATTCATACAGTGTGACTGTACCTCACTGTTAGCGTTAGGTATGTTATGCTAATGCTACTTTTAAGATGTTACTTAATGCAGTAAATAATGTTAGATAAGACAGTGTGTGTGTATGTGTGTGTGTGTTTGTGTGTGTGTGTGTGTGGTTATGGGCCATGATGATCTCCCATGGCACTGAGTGTTTCTGTGATTACAGCTCAACCGTCCACAAATGAGTTCTGAGCCCATATCCATGAAACCAGCAGCTACGTGTGTATCATATTCACCTGGTAGAGGAGTGTGTATTATATTCACCTGGTAGAGGAGTGTGTATTATATTCACCTGGTAGAGGAGTGTGTATTATATTCACCTGGTAGAGGAGTGTGTATCATATTCACCTGGTAGAGGAGTGTGTATTATATTCACCTGGTAGAGGAGTGTGTATCATATTCACCTGGTAGAGGAGTGTGTATCATATTCACCTGGTAGAGGAGTGTGTATCATATTCACCAGTCAGAGGAGTGTGTATCATATTCACCTGGTAGAGGAGTGTGTATTATGTTCACCTGGTAGAGGAGTGTGTATTATATTCACCTGGTAGAGGAGTGTGTATCATATTCACCAGTCAGAGGAGTGTGTATCATATTCACCTGGTAGAGGAGTGTGTATTATGTTCACCTGGTAGAGGAGTGTGTATCATATTCACCTGGTAGAGGAGTGTGTATCATATTCACCAGTCAGAGGAGTGTGTATCATATTCACCTGGTAGAGGAGTGTGTATTATATTCACCTGGTAGAGGAGTGTGTATCATATTCACCAGTCAGAGGAGTGTGTATCATATTCACCAGTCAGAGGAGTGTGTATCATATTCACCAGTCAGAGGAGTGTGTATCATATTCACCAGTCAGAGGAGTGTGTATCATATTCACCAGTCAGAGGAGTGTGTATCATATTCACCTGGTAGAGGAGTGTGTATCATATTCACCAGTCAGAGGAGTGTGTATCATATTCACCTGGTAGAGGAGTGTGTATTATATTCACCTGGTAGAGGAGTGTGTATCATATTCACCTGGTAGAGGAGTGTGTATCATATTCACCAGTCAGAGGAGTGTGTATCATATTCACCTGGTAGAGGAGTGTGTATCATATTCACCAGTCAGAGGAGTGTGTATCATATTCACCTGGTAGAGGAGTGTGTATTATATTCACCTGGTAGAGGAGTGTGTATCATATTCACCTGGTAGAGGAGTGTGTATTATATTCACCTGGTAGAGGAGTGTGTATCATATTCACCTGGTAGAGGAGTGTGTATCATATTCACCAGTCAGAGGAGTGTGTATTATGTCCACCAGTCAGAGGATTGTGTATCATATTCACCTGGTAGAGGAGTGTGTATCATATTCACCTGGTAGAGGAGTGTGTATCATATTCACCAGTCAGAGGAGTGTGTATTATGTTCACCAGTCAGAGGAGTGTGTATTATATTCACCTGGTAGAGGAGTGTGTATTATATTCACCAGTCAGAGGAGTGTGTATCATATTCACCAGTCAGAGGAGTGTGTATCATATTCACCTGGTAGAGGAGTGTGTATCATATTCACCAGTCAGAGGAGTGTGTATCATATTCACCAGTCAGAGGACGTGTATCATATTCACCAGTCAGAGGAGTGTGTATCATATTCACCAGTCAGAGGAGTGTGTATCATATTCACCAGTCAGAGGAGTGTGTATCATATTCACCAGTCAGAGGAGTGTGTATCATATTTACCTGGTAGAGGAGTGTGTATCATATTTACCTGGTAGAGGAGTGTGTATTATATTCACCAGTCAGAGGAGTGTGTATCATATTTACCTGGTAGAGGAGTGTGTATTATATTTACCAGTCAGAGGAGTGTGTATTATATTTACCAGTCAGAGGAGTGTGTATCATATTTACCTGGTAGAGGAGTGTGTATCATATTCACCAGTCAAAGGAGTGTGTATCATATTTACCTGGTAGAGGAGTGTGTATCATATTCACCAGTCAGAGGAGTGTGTATTATATTTACCAGTCAGAGGAGTGTGTATTATATTTACCATGTATCGCGTACAGACATTCATAGTCCGGATTATACAACAAATCAGTGGCTCTAGTTAATGTGGTGTATTGGTGTGAATGTACAGTAGATACAGACAGACAGACAGACAGACAGACAGACAGATAGATAGATAGACAGACAGACCTATGTAATGTGTGTACACGGATGTGTATGTGAGTTAGATAGATGTCTTTATTGTAGCGTCACGATGGCTGCTCCTGGTACCAGCCTGGGAGAGCTCTTTTTGTTTGTCCTTAGAGTTAATGAGTAACCAACTTTACACAATTGTCTCCCGGTACAACACAAAAGATACTCAGATACTTCCACATAGAACATCACCCTAAAGAAGAAACTTGCAGATGAACTGTTCATATTCACTTCGTATGAGTTTATTTTTGTATTAGCTGTGTTTTATCTGAAAAGACACTCGATCGACTAGATGGAATGACAGTCACAGACATTTTATCAACGCCAGAAAAGACGTCTCGCTCAATGTGCGTTTCATTGCAATGAGAGATAGCGACGAAATTATTTGAATTTCTCCTGTCGGGTTTTGCTTTGCATAGTGAAACTCATCTAGGCTGGGAATCGCAGAGGTCACATGACTAAGTGTGATCGGTTATCTTCAGCTTAGGACCAGAGAACTTGTGGATATAGAATTTGAAACTGGTGTGTGAGAAGCGGTTGGAGAAATCAAGAAGAGAGAGAAGAGATCAGAAGCTGAAACATGTCCTGAGCATTTCTGAGGAATTCACAGCAGCTGAATGCGGTAGAACGTGTTTCCTTCTTGGAGAACCAGCAGAATCAGTTCTGGTGCTGTTAAAGACCATGTGAGTGCTGAGCATTCCTCCAACCTGAAGTTGCAGAAGTTTACTCTTTGTAACTCGAGACTGGGGACAAAAAGTAAACAGTCCAGACTTGAAAAACAAACTATAAATGCTTTCTGCCAAGTCAAGGAAGAGATAAATGAGACTTGGTGCTTTAAGGCACTCACACACTCCCTCAGCGAGAAGAAGAACAAACAAGCATAATAACAGATCTGTCTGCTGGGGTTACTATAGGCCATCGGCCACCGATTATGTTTGTGTGTGTGACAAACACTGGAATCATGTGGCACTAGTTAGCACAGACTCTTCCAGAGCAGACTGTAAGATCAGGTGGAGATCATCTCTTCTCTACACACTCCACACTCTATTTGGGACTTGGACTAATCAGAAGGCTGGCTAGCATTTTGAACCCGGAATTATACGCTCACGGCATCCTGAAACATATCTCGACCTGCTGTTGTGAGACTGGTTAGTGCCACTGGTGCTTGAAGGTGTTAGATTTTATAATGGAAGGTTCTCATGGGGACTGGGAAATCTTGCTGGAGCTGGAGGAGACTCTTAGCAGGTTTCTACTGCTGCAGGGCTCAGCCGTGCCTTACAGCCTGCTACGGAGTTCCACGGAAACCCAGTCAGAGGAGGAAGACCAGGAAGACGAGGACATCCCAGCTGTGAGTTGCCAAATTGTTTGGACTAAAGGTGTGGAAGGTGGAGAGGGATTTCTACAATCATGATTAACTACAGAAGAGTCACTACATTTACATTTATGGCATTCGGCAGACGCCTTTGTCCAAAGCGACTTACATTTTTATCTCATTTTTACACCTGAGCAATTGGTTATCATATTGGTTGAAAGATTAATTGCTTGCTCGAGTGCCCAGCAGTGGCAGCTTGGTGATTTGGGATTTGAACTCACAATCTATCGAGGTGTTGGACTAACCTTGATTGGTAGTCTAACACCTTACCCACTAGACAACCACATCTCTCTACAACCACTATTACTGTTGTGTAGATTTAATTGAACCGGTTTGGGTGACGGAATGGACAGCGGTGGTTTAATTGATGGTGTGGTCAGTGTAGCATGAGAACTTTAGATGGAGGTGCTGTGGACAATTTGGTTGATGTTTTGTAGTGAAAATTACACCATCAAGCACTAGTCACGTAGAGAAGAAGGTCACATCGAATATCTATCTAGCAAGTATTTAACGTTTACTTTTCATTTGAGATACCAACTTATTTTAATCCGAGTCTTACGACAGTCGAATGAGTCAATAAATATTTATGTGACACATCATTTTTCAGTCTAATCCGTTTCTAAATTTAGCTTCTAAGCTGTTTAGCCTTTCAAATACAGGAGGACCTTTGTGTAAGAGGTACATTTGCGGTCATGTTTTACCGGCCTTGTTAGTTTCTCACTGTCTTATTGTGCAAGGAGTGTGTGTGCACAGCAGAGTTTATATTGTTTGAGTGTTACAGTATATTGTTTGAGTGCTGATACAGCTGTAATTATAATATAGCCAGGGAATTATAACATTACAGGGAAACACCAACGTTCTTGTCATTCTTATCATTCCTGTCTGTTACAGTGTTTCTGACTATCGATTACACTGAAGGTAAAATGTTTAATTATTTATAACGATATAAAAAAAAAATTTTACTGTGTGAGGCTTTACAAAAGTGTCGTTTAGATAAGATTACAGTACGCAGCGGTTTGCTGTTCACATGTTCCACCAGTTGATGCACCGACAGATGTTATCTCAGCTCTGAGTCATCATGACATTTCCAAAGGGCAGCTCCTGTGATAACCCTTATGGACGTTTGTCTCCATTCTTTGTGTGCCGTAGTGACACCGACTCCTTGTTCGACTTCAGCTTGAAAGCTGATGTTTAATGAGATGAATATATCACCTGGGGTAATGGTGTTAATCAGCTACAGGGTGGGGTGATGTGGCCAGAAAACACCGGAGCTGATTATTTTCATTTTAAAGCACGCCTCAAAGTGTTCTCTTCCCGTCGTACCATAACAACATGCTTTCTCTTGAAGCGACAGGGTTGAGCTCAGTGCACGAGTTTCGGCGCGTCCTCACGTCTTGTCGTGTTCATGTCTCGTACAGGTTCTCAGCCCCACCTATAAGCAGCGAAATGAAGACTTCAGGAAGCTCTTCAAACAGCTCCCAGATACAGAGCGCCTCATTGTGGGTATGTACTGTAAACGCACACTCCAAGAAATACATTTAACCTACTGTACCTAAGTAATTACTAATAAAATGAATATATTGGCTATAATTTTGACAGTAAGCATTCATATTTGACCTTTGACCCTTTTTAGACTACTCCTGTGCTCTGCAGAGGGACATCCTCCTGCAGGGAAGACTCTACCTCTCCGAGAACTGGATCTGTTTCTATAGCAACATCTTCCGCTGGGAGACACTAGTACGAGTCTTTCTTATTCAATCTAAAAGGGATTACGGTTACGTAACCGGTTAATAAAGCAGGATTTCTGTTTCTGTGTGTAGCTGACGGTGCGTCTGAAGGATATTTGCTCCATGACTAAAGAAAAGACAGCGCGTCTCATTCCCAATGCCATCCAAGTGTGCACAGACTCTGAGAAGGTAACAGCAGGACTCTATAATCACAAGCAAGAAGCAGGGTTAGAGAGGACAAGATGAGTTATCTATTGGTCAGCGGCTCACGTTTGTTGTTTTATAATAACATTTGAAAGTTACATTTATGCGAATATCTGTCAGTTATTCCATATTGGATGTTAGCATCTACACAACCATTTCTATTCTCTGTCTCTACTCCAGCACTTTTTCACATCGTTCGGGGCGAGGGACAGGACGTACATGATGATGTTCCGGCTCTGGCAGAACGCTCTGTTGGATAAGGTACACGCACGTGCCATTGACACGTCCCCTAACACACTGTAAAATTTCACCTTACAGTACATCATCTGATCTGCTCATAATGAGAGATTCCGAACTTTACACTAAATAACGAAGTGATTCTAGCGTCAAGATGCCTTTAACTAGCGGTTAACTAACTGGCAGACGTCCTTATCCTGAAAATGATCTCTATATTTGCTTATTGTAATTTAGTGCTAGGCAACAAAATGCAAATCATTTGTGAAGCTTGTGTAGCATGATGTGTTCTGATGGATCGTCTCTCTCTCTCTCTCTCTCGCTCTCTCTCGCTACAGCCCCTGTGTCCGAAGGAACTGTGGCACTTTGTGCATCAGTGCTATGGTAACGAGCTCGGGCTGACCAGTGACGATGAAGACTACGTTCCCCCCGATGATGACTTTAACACTATGGGGTAAACACACACAAGTAACACATAACACACATGATTCATGAAACACACAGGTTACTCATATACTATAAACTTATAGACATTCCTGACATTCCACCCTGTGTGTGTGTGTGTGTGTGTGTGTGTTCGTGTTCTAGTTACTCTGAAGAGATCCCTGCTGAAGAGAACGAGGTCAGTAATGATAACTCATCTAAGAGCAGCGGAGAGAATAAGCAGGACAGCAGCCCTCAGTCACACAAGAGGTCAATCACACACTCCACCATCACGTCCATGCCCAGCAGCACAGACCTGCCTCTGTCTGTGAGTACAAACACACTTTTCCACTACCTGTCTGCATGCTGAATACTAGCACCTTGCGGTTTGTGTGTAAAATAGTGCTCTCTGCTGGTTGCAGTTTGCTCTTGCTTCTGAGGAGTACACGGACTGTCTGCCCGACCCGGAGCTCCTCACGTTGCCTCTGCTGGCTGACGAGAAGAGCTGCGAGTCTGCAGAGGGACAGCTGGGTCCCGTGTCTTCGCCTTCTCTCGACTTCAACGATAACGAAGATATCCCGACCGAGCTCAGCGATTCGTCTGACACAGACGACGAAGGTCTGCGCATTATTTTGAACGAACGACAAATTCTAAACAGATAAAAATGCATAGGCAAATAGGAGGCGATTTTTTGGCAGAAATGTTCACAGGTTAACGTGGGTATTAAAGGTACACATCGGCACTGAGATCCTATGAGACGCACACAAAGATCGATTGATTCCTCCTGAGGAACTGCCCTGGTTAGGGTCATTGTTTATTCATTCATCTTCTACCGCTTATCCGAACTACCTCGGGTCACGGGGAGCCTGAGGAAACCCCCGAGGCACAGGGAGAACATGCAAACTCCACACACACAAGGTGGAGGCGGGAATCGAACCCCGACCCTGGAGGTGTGAGGCGAACGTGCTAACCACTAAGCCACCGTGACCCCATTAGTTTGTTTATATTTTGGGAAATTAAACCATATAAATTTGTTAAATATCATACTATATAATGCACAGTACACCAGTACAAACTCGTCCATATGTATATTGTGTGTGCTCAGAAGTGGAGGTACAGGCGTTCCATGATGACCTAAACGGGCGTCAGTACATTAATGAGGTGTTTAAATTCAGCGTGGACAAAATGTACTCGTTCCTCTTCACCGAGTCGCAGTTCATGGCAGACTTTATGGAGCAGCGCAGATTCACAGGTTTGTTCATTTACCTCCACACCGTAGACAGCGTGTTCATACAGAAATACAACTTTTTGGTTTTTATTTATAAGTTGCTCTGGATTTCTGCCCTCCTACTCACACACACACACACACACACACACACACACACACACACAGATGTAGTGTTCCAGCCTTGGAAGAAAGAGGAAGCAGGGAACCAGAGGAGAGAAATCATGTACACTATCTCACTCTCCAACCCACTGGCTCCCAAAACAGCCAACGTCAGCGAGACTCAGGTCAGCTTTACACACACACACACACACACACACACACACACACACACACACACACACAGAGACAGAGACAGAAGAAGACATCTCACACCCTATATACTCTATATACTATATGTATATATATATATATATATATATATATATATATATATATTTGTTCCATATGTGTTGTTTATCTCTCTCTCTCTCTCTTCCTCTCTCTCTCTTTCTCTCTCTCTCTCTCTTCCTCTCTCTCTCTCTTTCTCTCTCTCTCTCTCTCTTCCTCTCTCTCTCTCTCTCTCTCTCTCTCTCTCTCTCTCTCTCTCTCTCTCTCTCTCTCTCTCTCTCTCTCTCTTCCTCTCTCTCTGATAATTAGACTCTGTACAAAGCCAGCCAGGAGAAAGAGTGTTACATCATCGATGCAGAAGTTGTCACTCACGATGTTCCTTATCACGACTATTTCTACACACTGAACCGCTACACACTCACCCGCGTGGCCAAGAACAAGTGTCGGCTCAGGTACATTGTCTATTCAACCAACTGCTTTCTGGTTATAATAATATGAATCTACAAATAGTTTCCCAGTAACGTGACAAGCTGCCATTTTTTTGTTGAAATGAATGAGAAACAGGGAGACGTGTTAACGTACGTGATCGCAGGAAATGATAAACTATAAATGGACAAACCAATGATGTCATTCTACAGTATAATAACTAACAGAGCCTATCAGATTTCATTAACTCGTTCGTTTCCTAGATTTTTGTCATTCGTTTTTTGAAAAACGTCTCTTGCATTTTGTAGACCTGTAATAAGCTTTAAAGCGATCTCATTGTTTGCCGCAGGGTTTCTACAGAGCTGCGATACAGGAAGCAGCCTTGGGGACTGGTCAAAGGTTTCATCGAGAAGAACTTCTGGAGCGGACTGGAGGAGAACTTCAGGAGCCTCGGTGGGCAGAACACTCAGATCATGCACAGGTTTTATTATTAGTCCAATAGCTCAGCTTCAAAGAGAAGGTGACCGGAGCGATTTAATAAATGGCTCAGTTTGTCATGAATAGCTAATTGCTCACAACAATGTTACTAGAGTCGCATTTAAAGTGAAAGGATATTTTAATTTCTGAATAACAATGTTTTCATGATGTCATATTCTCAACGCTGGATTGAGGAGACATTCCTGACATTCCGAATAGGATTTCCATGTTGAGGTGGCGTTTTTGGGGAAAGTTAGCATTATGAGCTTTAGTTGGATTCAGCATAATTTTCATTTTCTGATCTTTGGTAACCTCCGGTTAAACATTCTGTTAAAAAGATTGAAGAAATAGGAACAAATAGACACATAAAGTTCACAAAGCAACAAAAAAGACATCAATTAAACACACAACAACCAATGATACAATCCCAGCACTAATTTATGGGCTTATTATAGTTCTGGTATAGGAAGGAGCCGCAGGATGTTCATGAGGTCATGTTCATGAGGTCATTTGTTTTGTGCTTTGTGTTGTTTTTTTTGATGTTTAATGTCTGTATGGATGTTGCACCGTTTGACCTGTGAGACACGACATCTCGTTCCACTGCATGTCTCAACATGTAGCGAAATGATAAATAAAGAAACTTGAAATAACCTTGAAATAAAAACATTGTTATTTTAATATATATATATATATATTTTATATATATAAAATATACATGTTATGTAAATGATTGATCATTTAAATCCCTTCATGCAGAGCTCGAGCTGACGAAAGCCGAAGAGCTCATATTAGAAGTACACGGGCCGTCACCGAAAACCAAAGCTCTGAAAAACTCCACCCTGAGGCGGAGAAAAAGGCCTCTTCCTCACCTGCGCACACCTCACATGGAGGAAACGCTCAGCCCTGTGACTACACCCACTGATGAGGAAGTCATCCATAGAATCAAGCATGTATCAGGTGTGCTGTTTTACACACACACACACACACACATGCTCTGTAACGCTGCATGTTACTGATGTACGTGTGTAACTCCGCACGACTTTCCTAGCAGGCTCCACCCAAACGAGACACATTCCTGAACACACCCCCAGAGGCGGAGCCTTCTGCAAACTCTCCAAATTGCTGCTCATTATCAGTTTCGTGTAAGTACATGTGTTTTTCTCTACGTATGCGTCTTAACTCTCTTCGGCTGACATGTTTTTTAATCCCGATCTGTTGCTTAGATTTGTATTCATGAGGTTCTCTTTGTGTGTATTATTTTTCTTTCCTTCTCCTTTTGGCTGCCATTAGGATCTGCTTAAGGTACATTCACTGCATACATTAAACCAATTTCTCTCTATTTTTTTTATAAAGACATATTGATAAGTGAGCTGACTGCTGATTTACAGTGAGTGGGTTTACATGCATTTAAAGATCTGATTTAAGTAGACTGACTAGATTAATCTTATATTAATGTGAGTAGATATCATGAAATTGGATAAACATCGCTAACTGGAACAGGAATTTCTTATAATATAATCCGATTTAAGATATCATGGTATAGTTAGCCACTTTAATCTGATAACTGATCAAATTAGATAATACTCTGATTATTAATGTACATTAAAACACTCACTAATGACCCTGACTCTTCATTATTACCCCAACATTACCTTATATTATTTTTTACATTGTTTTGTGCAGCTGTGTGACCTGATTTTTATTTTTTTTTGTGTGTGTGTGTGTGTGTGTGTGTGTGTGTGCGTGCTCTCTCCAGCCTGGTGCTTTTGGTTTTCCTAAACATGATGCTCTTCTATAAGCTGTGGATGCTGGAGTACTCCGCTCAGAGTCTTATGACCTGGCAAGGTCTCCGTCTGGACGAGAGGTACGAGCAGAGTGTGTGTAATGATACACAAACACTCCACTCCAGTGTGTGCTGTCATACACACACACCAGGCACATCCACCGTTCTTCTTATCTATACACCAAATAGATGAATCATCACTGAGTAAGATAAGATAAGATAAATATACCTTTATTCATCCCACAATGGGGAAATTTATTTGTTACAGCAGCAGAGATAAAGAAATGCAAATATATAAAAGAATAGAGACATAATATAATATAATATAATATAATATAATATAATATAATATAATATAATATAATATAATATAATATAATATAATATACAGTATGTACACAACAAAAAGTATAAAAAGAGACCACGAGTAGTAGTGACATGAACAGACATATTGCACACGAGGAATATTGCACGTTTTTCAAAAGTTCTATTATTGCACATGTTGTTTAGAATACTTTGTTATTGTTATTATTACAGTTAAACAGTAATAACAGTGTGTCATTATGGTCACTGGTTCACTGGGAGCAGCTTTGATTGTACACTCTAATAATTGCTCCTTCAGACACTTAGGATGTAGGAGTAGTGTTTGTTAATGTGTGTGTGTGTGTGTGTGTGTGTGTGTGTTTCTAGTAAATTACCTCAGACGCAGGTGGAATGGGCTCAGCTTCTAGAGTCTCAGCAGCGCTTCCATGAAGCCGAACTACAGAAATGGAGAGAAATCATCAAATCATCAGTTCTGCTGCTAGACCAGGTAGAGAGTGTACACACATACACACTCTCTCATAACACACACACACAGACAGACTCACACACACAACACTCCCACCCACAATCACACACACACACACCACCCACTCACACACATACACACACAGACAGACTCACACACACAACACTCCCACACACATACACACACACACCACCCACTCACAATCACACACACACACACCACCCACTCACACACACACACACACACACACACACACATACACACAAGTTTGAAGCCACATAAAATCATATCTCCTTTCACAAGATACTCTAGATCACAATGTAAGCATTAAAGCTGACACATGACACACCAGGAAGTGTCTGAAATCCAGATAAAGTCAAATAAAATCTAAACTGGATGTAAATTATAGCTCTGTAATGGGTTTCTAGCACTGATAAGATGTTATTTCATTCTATAATTAGGAGTAAATTGATTCATATTTACTGTATAATGCACTTTAAATCTAGTCTACTTTTAGCTTGACACGATTATCACCATAACAGCCAACTTCAGATTCTTCACTGTACAAATAGAAGTTATAATTTTATGCAGGTGTTTGATAGTTGAATCTTTCCTTTAGAGGTGTAAAAAAAATTACTTTTTCATTTAATTCCAGTCTTGTCCAATCCTGAATGAACTGTGACCAATCACATGTACTCGAACTTGTTTAGTGATTTCTGCATGAAATTACTTGGTTGTATTTCCCTCCAGAAATTAGCAATCCACAACAGAGCTAAAGCAGGGAATACATACTGGTCTAGAATTTAGTCTATCGTCATTTTATCTGACCGCCCAGACCTGTCTGCATGAGAGTGAAAAACAGTGTGTAGTAAATAGTGAACAGGGTTTTCAGATTACTGAAATGCATGTAAATGGAAAAATCAGATCAAATTTGGTGTCAAATGTTCTCTCTCTATCACATCTGTGTATATTAATTATGTTTTAATTGTTTGTTCTGTGTGTGTGTGGGTGTGTGTGTGCATGTTTGTGACCTCTCAGATGAAAGACTCTTTGCTGAGTCTGCAGAGAGGTGTAACTTTTAGAGACTATGGCTCAGACTCAGACGAGAAACGGACTCGCTACCATTGACACATCCCCTGTAGAGCCACCAGGTGTCGCCGGTCAGCGCAGCGTGAAGTCCGTGTACGAGTGTGTGAACAGAATCCTCCTGTGCACTGTTGTTACACCAATAGGGGCGGTGGGGGTTTGGGGTTGGGCACAGAGAAAGATTGGGGGAACGTTCACGGAGAATCCACACCTAGGATATCATGACTCCATCTGCTCTGAGGAATCGTGGGAACGTGACGTGCTGCAGTCTTCCCTCTTTTTCTCCGCCTTTCATTCACCGATGCTGATAGCAAGACGAAAGTCTCCGCAGAGAGACAAGCCGTGGATCGAGGATGCAAAAATGAGAAGTCTGTTTTTTTATCTATATAGTTTCATTTGAAACCCTCTAGTCCTTGAAGTGTTGTGACCCCTTTTCTGTTAATTGAAGAAAAGTGATGTGATCATTTTAGCCTTCAGGAGACTCTCTGGCATGTCGTTTCACTGTACGGCTGCAGTGTCCCTTTCCCAGCATACACATGGCCATGATGACACTCTTCCCTCACATTTCCATTACAAATGAACCCTAGTGGCCCAATATTTGGACTGTTATTGCAGGAAGTATTAGAAGCCACATAAGTAGTAAAGTGCCTTTAAAACTTAAAGGTGTAGACGCTTTTGTAAGTCGGAGAGACTTCTGCTGCCTGTGAGCTGAATCATGAACATTTCAGAGTATAAGATCAGCACTCTGGGTCCAGCTGGAGAGAGTTCAGGGCTGTAGTTAAGCGCAAGGCGGTGACGCTGATAGCCGTCTGGCTGAATGCTCTCTCCGGTCCTGGGGCTTCAGTCTTCTGGTCAAAGGTGCTTAAAATTCAGTCACTTTACTGCTAACTCATTTGTTTGCTATTTATTATGTGACGTATTATGTAACCATCCCCAAGAAAAGTGATTAGAATTTATTTTCGATTCAAAAACGATTCATTTGGAATCGATTCGATTCGTTTGACAGATAACGGTTCAAATCACAGGTATATTCTAATACGTTAGCGTTTCTATAGCAACAACTTACACTATTACTTGTATGCCTGTTGGTTTTTAGAAAATATTTAAAGACGTGATGATCATTGACACAGAGACATTTTCTCTAAGGAGACTTTTTACTTTTTGGAAAGGAGTCTCCAGTATCAGAGTATGAAAGTATGATGTATTCAGTTTTGTTTTTTTTTTTTTTAAATCCCGAACCCTGTTGTGTTTTATTTTTTGGCCAATTGTGAAACAAGGGACACTGCAGCCAGTCGTCAAAGAAGAGATGTATTTTTTATTACAGTGTTTGGTTACTAAACTGTGATTCTTTCTCCTAAAATGTTAAATGATATGGAAATATAAGATATATATATAGTATATTTGGGAAGAGAATATATAATATATATTTAATTTATCTATGTGATGAATCTAAATCTAGACAGGATAAAAAAAAAAACTCTAAAATGAAATAGCGTTTACTTCAGTGTTGCACCGGCACACGTCTGTGACGTGTGTGTGAGTGTGTATGTGTGAGAGAGTGTGAGAAACTTGTACTGTAATAAGTAACGTCTATGTGTCACGTGTTTCCGTGTGTTAGTACAAGTGGACAATTGTCTAGCGTGTTTGAAGTTTCAGACCATTCCACTCTACTTGTCATGTTCTTCATGTCTGGTGTACAAAGCCAAGCTGCCTTTCTCTTGCCCAGCAGTTATCGAGCAGTAAACTCCCAGAGCCGCCATATCGGCTCGTCCCCCATCCCCCCACACAGAGAGTGCAGTCACCTATTGTTTAGGGTAGACGTCTGGATCACCGCTCTCCTGACGTAAACACAATGCCTGAGGTGAATTTTCAAAGCACTGAAAGACCTGAATTTTCTTGTCAATATATTTGGTCAAGGAACATCTTTTTGCACAGAGGAGACAGAGAAGGGTTTAACCTGAACCAAATATATTACTGAATTCTGTATAGATGTATATAATAATAATAATAATAATAATAATAATAATAATAATAATAATAATAATAATAATGAGACCCATTGACTTTTATTTTGTTACTCTTGGTCATTAAGTCTATGGCTGTGCTCCAATACTGTCTACAATCTTTAGGGTTTTTCTATTAATTATTATATTCGGCTAAGTAAAGGTTGTTAGATGACGGCTGAGAAACCGAGCCGGAGTCACATCACAGACTAAAAGAATAAATCTTCTTCAAAAGTGGGTTTTATACACAGCCAACTTCACCGCCTGTACATCATAGGAGCAGAGTTTGGAAATAAAAAGTCCAATTATTTTACTACTGTATTTTTTTATTTTTTAAGTGTGTGTAATTAACTTAAGAATTTTTTTCTATATGACAAAATTAATTTTTAAAACATCACTGTCTTTCTCTTTTATCGCATGTGTGACTTTTTTAGCTTTAAAATATGTAGTTTGTCTCATCGGAGTCTCAACAGTTGTTAGTTTGCCTCAGCTACGGTTTTCCCATCGTTTCTTACTTTAACTAACTTTACTGTATTTCTATTTTAACTAGTGTAAAGAATTTGATGCTGTGCTTCAAATTTAGCAGGTTATTTATTTAGTAGAAAAGAATTTGAATTAATTTTCTGGCTCTGGACACTTGCCTAGCTAGTTAAATGCCTCGCTAGTTAGCACGCTAGCTCAGGGGTGACAAACTAAAGTCCTAGAGGGCAACAAACCCTTTAGAGATTTGTATTCTCCCTTTTGGGAATAAGTTCGTGATTTCTGTTGTATTGGTGTATTAAATAAAGAATTTGATGTACTGCAGGCCTTCATGACACAACTAGCTAAACCAGCTCATTAGCTAGTAAAACAGTCTGTACAAATAGAAAAGAAAATGGCTGCCATTTTGCTTCAGATGAAGAAAAATCTGCTTCCTGTCCTGCAGATGTTACAGAGTCATCAAAGGGTTTATAAATACAGTATTGGAACACAGCCTAAAAGTGTGTGTGTGTGTGTGTGTGTGTGTGTGTGTGTGTGTGTGTGTGTGTGTGTGTGTGAAGAGATAAAGCACTTTATTTATTGGTGACAGCATGAGACAGAGGAATGTGTTGACTGAGAGAGAGCTACATTACTGTGGAGAGTATTTCGTGTGCTCGTAACGTCACATGCTGGGATCGTTCTAATTTTAGTTTATCAACTAATTTCTTTGGAATCAGGTGCTTTGCTAAATCACTTCAACTTTAAATCAAAGTTGCACAGTTACAGAACTTTCTAGAATGTTCCTTTTATTCCCAATAGCTTGCTTTGCTCTGATGTCATTTGTTAAATTTTCCTTTTTATTCCTACTTCTTCATGGGTTTGAACGTTTGAACAGATTGAATGTTTCCTCTGCTGTAGTTTGCTGTGTTTTTTTTTTTTTTTTTTTTTTTTTTTTTTGGTTTGTGTTTGGTTCAAGATGCTGTTTGAAACATTTCTAGAAATGAGTGTTACATGTCGACTACCTGCTGCCTATTTATAGTGATTTATTTTATTCAGGTTTAAAACTCTCACTAATGTTACAGTCATTACAGACAAAATCATTTCCTCAATTTTTTATATAGTTTTTTCTGTGGGCCATGTTCAGAGTTGGTGACTTAAATCCCGATTTTTATGCCACGTTACACATATTCAGAGTTTGTTTAGGCAGCTTGATTCTCTCTCTCTCTCTCTCTCTCTCTCTCTCTCTCTCTCTCTCTCTCTCTGTGTGTGTGTGTGTATATGTGTGTGCATGTATTCCATTTCATATTTTATAGACATAGTTATTTTTTTTTTCTTATGGACCTTGATCATCTCAGATGAAGTTATTATGTCCACAAACGTCAGTGAAATGAACTGGCAGTCACAGTTACTGTATTTCTTAGTCATTTAAACGTCTTTCTTGTTTATCATGATCACTCCTGCTGGTGTGTTTGACCAAAACTACTTTGAGTGTGTGATGTGGATCTGAACGACTTGAATGATTCGGTTACAGTCACTGTTATTGAATCACTTGTTAAAGTCAGGATTATGTAAGCATGCACGTTGCATGTGAAATGCGCTGCATGTGCAGTTACTTGTAAATCAGCTCATTTATGATAGGTGATGATGATCATGTGATGAGTCTCCTTGGTAACACACAAACATCACGTCCTCTATAGTGCTGTAGTGGTGTGATGGACAATCGCACATAAATCCAAGTAACAATCTTACATAGCAAAAGAATTTCTTTTCCTTGTTCATGTAGTTTTTTTTACCAGCACGTCAAATGTCAGCACATTTGGTTTTTAATGCACATGTTTGTTTTCCTTTTTCACTTTGTTTTTAGAACAGTTTTGTTCTCTAGGACAGAAGGATAGATTTATAATATATGAGTACATATGCACTATATGTGTATGTAATGTATATTTGCAGTGTACACTGACACAGAGAGCGAGTCTGCGCTGTGCGCCGGCCTCCTCTCGAACCCGACACACTTTGCCTCATAGAGACTGAGTGGCTTTCTGATCTATGTGAATTAGGAAAGGTTGAATAAAACACTGGAAAAATTAAAACGTGTCTGTAGATTTATTCACACCTAAAGGCACTTAATGAAGCTCTGATAGAAGTATCTGTCTATCTATCTATCTATTTTTCTATCTATCTATCTATCTATCTATCTATCTAGATCAGAGGTTAATATTAATTGGCTTAATTCCTTATTGTTTCTATGGCAACAACATTCCATATGTAACTGTTCCATACAAAAATAATAATAATAATAACAATATTTATTATTATTATTATTATTATTATTATTATTATTATTATTATTATTATTATTATTATTATTATTATTAAGTTGATATACTGACATTTTCTCATTTTTTAACTCCAGTGTCAGTGGTTTTTACAGAACTAATGCTGTAGTATTTTTTTTTAACAAGACAAGCTGCATTATTCAATCTTATTAACAAGAGACATGTCAAATAATCTATATCATAAATATCCATCAGGAAATGTTCTATTAAACAGCGACATGGAAAACTTTTTTGGGAGGAAAAGTTATATTTAAGTGTTTTGTAGCAGAGTGAAACATTAATTTAAGGAATTTAAGTGGAAGTGTAATGTACATGTAATTCACATGTAAGTGAATATGAACTTATTTTTTGGTGGTAAACAAATATATTAAATAATCTAAGAATAACTAATATATATATATATATATATATATATATATATATATATATATATATATATATATATATATATGCTACAAAACATTATATATATATATATATATATATATATATATAAAACCGTGCTTTATTTTATTTTTTTATTTTATTGATTAATTAATTACATTTATTTTAACTAATCTAACTAATTAATTTAACTGAATTACTGGCAATGCATTATTAGATCATAATTTACATAATTGATTTTATGTCATTACATTTCATATTTAATCTATTTATGTTGTTATTTATATGATAGAATATAGAGAGACTTCGTTCATTCATGCGCGTGGTGGGAAAAACCTGGGGCCGCACGCGCTGTATGCAAATTAAACGCTGGATAAGCTAATAGGAAGCAGTCGCGCTGGATTACGTTCACATATTCATGATTGCAGCAGGAGCTCGCATCCAATAGCAGGCGACTTGGGATGAATATTCAAAGATTCAGTCGACGGAGAGCGTCGATTTCATCGTGCGTCTGGATGAGAGGCGTGAGAGCAGCGCGTACTGCTCAGTTGACGTGGAGAACAGCTGGAGAAACTAAAAAAAGACGCTTTAAGCTGTGGCTAAAGGGATAAAGATGTTTTTTGGCGTTTTGCAAAGGCGTTTCACACGAACCTGGTGTTGGAGTTAATGAGATTTACATCGTTTTGTTGATTGAGGAAAGCAGTTCTGTGTCCTGATGCACCGCGGAATTTCTCTCCACATGACGAGCCGCAATAATAAGGAGCTCCTGGAGGACGTCGTGTACAGCTTGTGGGAGCTGGAAACCGCCAGACGGAGACAGGAGAGACTGGTGCTGTGCGTCCTGGCAGATGGAGACACCGAGAAAGAGCACGAGACTCTGAAATGGCAGCAGGTCGGTATAGAAAACATCTGCATTCGGTTTCGTGTGAGTATTACTGGTGTAGGAATAAATAACAAATAAAATGGAACATAAAGAATTCCTAATGTATGCATACATCTGGAGAACATGGTGCGTTATTAAGGTAGTTAAACCTCTCCGGCGCGTAAAGGTTGCGTAAACATTTTAGGCAGGTGCTGAAGCTAAGTGCATGAATCTAATTAGGGTTTTAATTTGATCTTTTCTGTCTCGATTATAGTTCAAACGCATTGCATCCCCTGCCCCTTTGTAATGTGTGAGGCTATTTTGACAGCTGGAATTGATGCGTCTTTGGGATGGGGGTGGAGTTTGGACCCATTTTAATGGTCCATTGTTCCTTTCTAGTCAACTTACAGATATCGAAACACGCAGTATTTCATATATATATATATATATAAAAAAAAAGAAAACAAGAAAGAAAAAACTTGTCTGTATTTTTATTTTTTATTTTTTGCAATGCGTTTACACAGAAAAGTGCACTATGAACACCTGCAAGCTGCATGCAGCATAGACTTACAGTCATCTGTGCATCTGTGAGCAGAAGAAACACAACACATGTTCAAAAACAAACAAACAAACAAAACAAAAGCAAGTTATAGAACCCAGTCAAAACTAAATAGCAAAATCAATACATTTGTTAAAAAAAAAAGAAATGCTTGCAGATGAATAAACCGCGCTTCTGTACAACACAGCACGTGCAACACTGACGTCACTCGCACACGCTTCACTGTGGCCCTTTGAGAGAAATTAAATAATGAAATAATCAAATAAAAAACATCCCACCCCCTGTTCCCCCGAGGCCCCGCCCCCATTTCGGTGGATCAAACAAAAGACGAGTGGAGTGGAATACTAATGAGCTGCACTCTATCTCTCACGGGACAGCGCGAGCCCCGGAGTCACGAACCCTTTGATCCCGAACCAGCAATGCTCGAGAAACGTCAATCAAACGTGTTGTCACTGGCACGTGCCACAGGAAAACTTATCACACTCAACAAAATCAACACACAGTGAGATTACTTATTATATATCAGGTTTTTTGTTTACTACAATTCATTCCTTTAAATAATTGTAGAATAAATAATAATAAATAATGATTATTTGTAGAATAAATAAATAAACAAACAAAATAAAAAAAAATAAAAAAACACTTTTGAAACTTTTTCATTGTAACTTTGAACAATGTTTTAAACTCATGGTATCTTAAGTATGTAATCTAGTGAACCATCATTAATGTATTCAATGTTAGAGATTTAAGCACTTATGTACGTCGCTCTGGATAAGTGAGTCTGACAAATGCTGTAAATGTAAATGTAAATGTAAATGTATTTAGAAACAAAAATCTAAAGCACAAAGAAGAAGAATATTAAGTAAATATGAAGAATGTTTGTTTTTTCTTTAATGTGCCTTCCCCCACCTCATGATTTATTTATTATTTTCATGCAGATTTATACATACATACATACATACACACACACACACACACACACACACACACACACACACACACACACACACACACACACACACACACATATGCAGCATATTTCTAAATGCATATTTATAAATATATATTAAGTGATTGTTTTTATGTTTTATGTCTGCAGATTTTAAACTTATTTGTCATTCTCAGCCTTTATTTCTGTTTATTGTGCTTTTAGACAGCAGTAGACTCAGACTTTCAAACTGGGAGATACATGCTAAAAATCCTAAAATATTAAAACCTTAATAATGTTTTTGGCTTGACGTTTCTATGTGCAACAGAAGGGCTTTCCAGTGACAATGCCTTTATTGTACCTAGCTTTACTTTAGGCAAGCTGGGAGATTACATCTGAAATGTGCATCATGGCGCAGACAGCGTCACAGTGTCATGTAATCCTGTTTAATTCATTGAATTAGCTCATTAGCACCATGTGAGCTGAGCCTCAGTGTGTTGTAGGATTCATAGACCTACATTTCACATTTAGTCATTTGGCAAAATTACAATACAGCTAAGATGATAAGACTTAAAGAGATGCTCTGTCTCTTAATGCCAGTGTTTAAATGTTCTGATCAGAGGCCTAGAGTCGTAATAACTGATTCACTGCTGGGGTAAAAATAAATGAATGCAGGTGAGGCAGCGTTACACGCAGAACCTGGTGGCATTTGTCAGAGGACTAGACTGCTGATTATACGGAGAAAACATGGCACAGAGACCTTTGTGTGTAGTGTGTGCTACTTCCTGTGTGTGTGTGGGTGTGTGTGGGTGTGTGGTCTTTTTATATTGAAATAAATTTACATTTGTGTGTGTGTGTGTGTGTGTGTGTGTGTGTGTGTGTGTGGTGTGTGTGTGTGTGCGCACACCTTGACACAGTATATGAAGATTAATTTTGGATAAGTCCTAAGGGGTCTCAGAGGGAACAGAGGGCAGCTCTGAGCTGCAGGCTGTTTGCGTTTGATTGCAACATCATGGAGATTGAATTCCACTTTCACTGAAGCACAGTATGAGATTCAGTTGTTCACTTTAATTCTACAAGCCTTCATTTAATCAATCGACTGAGAAGTCAGAAAAGACACAAGCCTGGCAAAAGCGATTAACACAAAACAAAAACATTAACACACAAAGACCTGGTCTCACTCCAGCTTCTCTTTCCCTTTTCTCTTTCTTCTTTGTCTTCCTCTTTCATTCTCTGCCATCCATCACTTAAACACGTTGCCATGGATGCACGTCAGCATTAATACAGTCATGGTCACGTCGAACATTAGAGGCTGTGAAATTCGGACTGAACAAGATGTCACAAACTTATCCAAGATAAACTTACGTACGTGTTCAGGACAGAGATTGTGTGTGTGTGTGTGTGTGTGTGTGTTCATAGGGATTCAAATTGAGGATTTATGTAAATGAAGACTGTTTCAGACAGATAGTGGGCTTAGGGAACAAATCAGTTTTCCTATCGCTCTGTAGGCTGCAGATTTTAAACTCATTTGTCATTCTGAGCCTTTATTTCTGTTTATTGTGCTTTTAGACAGAAGCAGATTGTTTCTTTGAAATTGAAATTTAGACTCACACTTTCAAACTGTGAGATACGTCCTAAACACTTTAATGATATAAATAGACAAATGCATGTAAAGTTAAATGAATTGTAAATCTAAAATCTTGAGCTACTTCAAATAGATTACAAGCAGCTGCGAAATCAATTATAATGGAATTTATTTTGAGTCCAACTTTACTTTCTCTACAGAGGGCTAAAGATAATAAGCCACTTTTAAAGGCACCTTAAATCGAGGGAGAGAGAAAGAGAGAGAATAAATGAATATATGAATGAATGTACGAACGAATAAACAAACAAACAAAAACAAAAGAGTGAAAAAATACAAATAACAAACGAAACAAGCGAGAGAATAAAGAAAAATATTCACTTGTGTAAGTGCTGCATAAATGGAAAACAAATTACAACTTGACAATTAAACTGGACTGAATGCACGAGAGAAATGAAAATGAAAAAAATAATTAAGGAACCAAAATGCAAGAAAGAAAAGAAGAGTGCAGACGGCAAAAATCTGCAGATTGAACAGTGTTTAATTCTTGACGTATTAATATGTTATTTAGTTTAGACGTAGTTATGTATGTTACATGCTTTGTGTCAGTATTCATGTTATTTAATACACACAGATGCTTAACATAAGGCAAGAAGATCTTATTATTAATAATAAGATAGATAGATAGATAGATAGATAGATAGATAGATAGATAGATAGATAGATAGATAGATAGATAGATAGATAGATCATTAAACTAAACCTTTAAGAAAATCATTTATTTAATGTAAACATAAAAATGGAAAATTTTCCACACTTCTTGTTGTGGTTTAAATAACAGATAATATACCACACACATACACATACACACACACACACACTCTCACACACACACACACACATCAAACAATAAGCTCCATCTTCTTGTCTGCTCAGACCACATGGATGGATTTCACCACATCTGTTTTTTTTTTTTTGGTTGTTTGTTCATTATTGAAATCACAGAAGCACTTTGCTGACCAACACGTATATTTTACTGTTACCAGAATGATCACTTTTAATACCTTGTCCTCATCCAGAGACATCGTTTCCACTAATTAACCAGAACTGCATGGAGAAAGTTAATAAATTATGCATTGCCTTAATAAGAATGCAGATCATGATTGGATTTTCTGCTTTCCAAAGATGGGAGATACTCAGGATAGATTTCCTTTTCACAGCTTTCACTAATTCAATAATGATTAGGTGGATAATAAGAGATAGAATAAGAGAGAAAGTGTGTGTTAAATGTGTGCCAGATGGAAAAAGCTCAGAGTCTTGTGCAGTTTCTGAGACTTGTGCAATTTATACGACACTTGTGTTAAGACAAATTAAATCAGATTTGTAAAAGTCCAGAAAACACATGGACTAGATCTAGGATTACAAACCCTGACACTCATCTGCCTTCATTATGATGTGTATTGTAGAAGCAGCTCCCGGATGCCCCCGGTGGTGTGATGGCGGTACTGCAGCAGCACCTCAGTGAGATGACAATGCACTCCAACACAGAAGGCAACCTGGACCACATGTCGAGCTCAGGTGCTACATCCAGACGCACATAAACATGCATTGTTGAGGTTCTCATTGCTACCTAGAGGGAAATTTACAATGATATAGAAAAACAATGGCTACAAAACAACCACTTAAGCTTTAACAACATCGCTAGATAATAAATATAAAAATGTATTATATAAAGAAAGAAAGGTCAAAGAAACAAGACAGCGTGTGTAGTTAACCCAAACGATAGGGCAGTGTGTTTTATTCATCACTTCAGTGAATACAGAATTTTTGAAAGCCAGTGTTGACATATAAAATCACCAAAACAAACACGCCCCTAACCCAAATGGGCCCCACCCCTGTATTGATAGCTCCGCCCACACATACATACGTAACCCAGGCAACTAATGGAAAGAAATGTCTTTATCATAGCTGAAGGGAAGAACAATACGATTGCAGATAAACAAACAAGCAAAAATGACACACAAGCATAATCATGTAAAGGACAAAGACATATATTAGTTCTGTGTAACAAAGAAAAACCAACGTTACTCACCTATCGAGAAGGAAAAAAGCGCCTCGGCGTCTTAAGTAAAGTTGGTCACATATTCACAGATTGGAGTTTCCCGAGTCAATAACTCCTGAGCTAAATGCTGTTACTACACAAAACGTGGTTGTAGCTGCGTCTCTACATTACTACGATAGAAAAGAGGTGTTATTTGTGTAGTAACAGCGTTTAGCTCAGGAGTTATTGACTCAGGAAACTCCAATCTGTGAATATGTGACCAACTTCCTGCTCCTTCAGTTCTCTCCAGCACTGGAAAGCTGATCCTATATTAACACGTCCTACTTCTTACCTTATCGTAAGTCTTTCTTCGCTTTCTTTCTTTGTTTTTATCCTCCAAGTCAATGTTAAAACCACTTTCTGCTAATGTCACACATGCGCACTGAACACTCTCTCCGCCGCATATTGACAAGCCCCGCCCCTTTCTGCTCATTGGCTACACGTTTGTTTTGATTTTTGTTTTGATTTTTGTTTATTATTCGGCCCGAATCAGTTTTCTGAAGCATTTCTTAAAAATCGGAGACCCTGCCTTTAATGAAACACACTTTTATACACATTTATAGTTCAGTTTAATGCTGTGAGGCTTCAACGAAACAAGTTTGTTCCTGTAATCACCTAGGTTTAGTTTTTTATTTTTTTTTTACCTCAGAAAGCACTGACACTGGAGATTTTGTCAATAATAAACATCACTTCACAGAAAACATTCAAACAAGTTACTCTGAAGCTTAGCGTTCATCTGCCATATACAGTAAATCCCTGTGTGTTATTACTGTAGAAATATAATAGAAATGATACCATAGAATTGATCATGTATCGTTAAACTTTAATCATTAAAATGTGATTTTCATTACATCCAGAATGACTGTCTGTGGTATAAACCGTAATAAAATACAAGTCTTAGTAGATACACACAAGCATTATTTAGACCCAAGCTGCTGCTTTGTGCTTGGCACTTCAATATTAAAATCATTAAGAAGATTGATTTTTCCTTCAGCACTCTACCTCTCTTCTTTGTTATGTTCACTTGCTTCACAAAGTGCAAACTGCCTCATCAGAGGATTAAAAAAAAGGCTACATAAAGTGTACAAGCTCAACATGGAGGAAAACATATTGTATTCATGCTGTCTTTATTGTGCAATGTGAAATCGTGTTGGACATCGGATGTACGGTTGTGTGTCTCCTCAGGTTCTTACGAGCAAAGTGAAATTCAGTCTTCATTAAGACAGTCGAGATCTTCTCCAAGTCTTTCTTTCTACAACCACAGAGGCAGATCGATGGGTCAGTCCGTACACCAGATATTCACTAATCCTCCTTTTATACACACTGAGCTCACTGATTATGATTACTCTGCTATTACATTCTCTTTACTGGTAATAATCTGTTTAATCTGCTAGTAAATGATGTTTACGCAAAGAATAAAACAGCACTGAGTGTGTGATTATAGGAAAATCATCAGTTACTGGGTAATGTGAAGTAGATTATGCTCTAATCCTGTAGTGTCCTGAAGTGTTTGATTACTCTAATACTACACCAATTTGCCAACTTCTGTTTTTTATTCATTACAAATACATAATATACTCTTTATCCATATATAGTATATAAATATCAAATTACATTTAATGATATGGAACTTCCTGTTATAGGAGCTACAATATATACACTCCTACTGTCGGAACTTAGAGCCCGCCTCCAAGTGGACATATCGCAGGGTGATTTGTACTTATAGACTTTTAGCCAAATATCAATTATTTTAATTAAACTTCACTGATAGCACTAACATTAATACAAATAAAACAATGAGAAGACTCTTCAGACCTGGATGAGAATGAGCAAACTTCTTTATTGCAGCCAACCAGCCAACAATTCCATTGAGCTCAAGGAAAAATGTCTAAGTTAAAAGTAACAAATAAAAACCCAAAAGAGCATTCCCTTGCAACCCAAAAAAGATGCCCCCCTCCCCAAGAACATCACCTCAATATATGCTCTGGTGCCTCTAGGCACCTCCTATTTTAATTTACATACCTTACATACAATTACCCATTATTTCTCAAAGTTGCCCTCAAAGCCCCGCCTAATCATTTACCTAACTTCTCAGAATTCCCCTTATTTTCCAGAATTACCTCATACGCCTCCTAAGTGACCTAATGTCCTGTTTTTCTGATTCCTTATTTCCCAGACTCAAGGTCTGCTCTTGGATATTTCTGTATGTGGATCTTCCTGTCCTTGTTAATTTCCTATTATTTCCAACCTTCTTCGTCATTTGTCATTGTCCCCCCTCAAGTCATGCTGACACTGGAGACTCCTTCCATAAAGGTTATATAAACATTCCCAAGTAGAAAAGTTCCCCATATCAATGATTATACATTTGTCTTTGGTATCGAGTCCTGCTGAAGGATCTGTTACTAAAAAACAATAATGCATTAAAGAGAGTACATTCATTTAGTGTGATTTACCCTGCAGTTATTGGCAATATTGTCAAAGCTGCAGCTACAGAAAATATATCAGTATCTCCTACATCAGGTCTATGAGGGGATGCGTTAGAGTCGAGCTGCATGATCTATCTTTTGTTTATTTTTTTTCATACCACATGAAAATGCCACAGTCAAAATGAAACCTCTAAAAAGAGACTTTTGATGAATTGCAGCGTTCATACGAGCTGACAAGCGTGAACAAGTTTGGTCAGAATAATGCAGAGTAGTTTCTTAACAGTATAAAAAATATACTGCTTAATACCTTGTAAGGTATATTAAAATTGCATTAGTTATAAATATATGAAAAATCTCAGTTTTGATCTAGATAGTAATACTGAATTTCCTTCCCTTTTCCCAGAAGACACGTACATGCAGGACTGGGAGGGTCAAAGGCCACGACACTTGCATGCTTTTCTGCCCCGTTCACTCTCTGCCCCGTACTCCCCTTTAGAGGGCATCGCAGAAGGAATTGAGGATGCCGAGGATGATGACAATGGATCGCTGTGGTCAAAAGGTCAAACTCCAAATGGAGAGGACGTGAATAAACCTGACGTGGCTCCCATTATTCATTTAAATGAGGATAGTGGCCCCATTGGGATCCATTGTGATCATCAAGGTCCCACTGTCGAGGTGGATGAGGGCCCCACGGAAGAAGACATTCAGCAAGCCATGCGTGTGGAGACCTATATTTTGGGTCTTCTACAACGCTATAGCCTCAACCAAACACTCTCCTCTACAGAAGTCCTCAGTTGTGCTCCTGATCACTGGCAAGAACTACATTCTTATCCACCTGACTACTGTGATCAAGCTGAAAATTCAGAGTGGCAAAAATGGGAAATCTTTAGTGATGAAAATACATTACAGGATAGGTACTATGTAGGAAATGAGACTGATCTCTTCTCACAGGCTTGCAAAGATCCAAGCTCCTCCATAGACTTACCCACTATTGTGGCTGATATAGATTCACACTGTATTAATCATCCCTGTGTTTCTTTACCTTTAACTTCTGAATCGCCCAAGCAAGACTGGACACCTATATCTCTGGAACTGGCACATCAGCTGCCCTTAGGCAGACTGTATCAGGAGGAAAGATGGTCATCGGTCGGGCAGAGGCATATAAAGACAACCAACCAGTCTCGATCTGAAGGTAGCTTCCAATCGCAAGGATTTACCAATGAACCAGAGCATGGCTATCACACAATGGGGTGGGATACAGACATACACAGTTTCAGTGAAGATTATATGTCCAGTCAGAGACCCTGGAGCTCCACGGTGGACCTCAGTCAAGAAGAGAAGGCGACGTTGCTCAGAGCAGAAGAACGACTGCTCAGAGACACACACCTACCTTTTCAGATCAGCCCATATTTGTGTACTAAGTACACTGAGCAGGACCACCACATTGGGAATGACTCAAATGCTAGAGGAACTCAGGGAGAAGGATCTGACTCCAGTTTGAGTGAGACATGCTCCCCAGCTTCCAGCTCAAAGTCAAGTGACTCAGATGACAGTGGGGGCCTTGTCTGGCCTCAACAAGTGCCCCCATATGTGCCTTCTTTCTCCCAGAATGCACCTACTGCTATAGTCAGGATCAAAGCCTCGCATGCACTAAAGAGGAAGATCCTGCGTTTCCGCTCAGGCTCACTAAAGGTCATGACCACTGTATAGTCTTGGGCATTTGAGATTCATTTGGTATATGCTGTGCTTCCGGTGTTGGTGTCTGGTATTAGAAAGTGGAATCTGTCCACCCAAAGCTGGATTTTAATATATGTCCAAATTCTGACCTAGTTGAATGTTATGGAAACTACTGTACAATTTACAATGCTGGCTAAGTATGGAAACTTGAGAACACACAAACACACTTTTGGATTCTCTGGGTGAGAGACTTGTTTTCAACAAACTTTCCCTTTTGTTTTTTTAGTGATCAAGACCAAACTCATATTCCTGACTTGCGAATATTTAATCATGTGCCGGGTGTCATGGTACAGCAGTAGGTATTGTTGCTGCTATGTCATATCTAAATGTGTTCCCTATGGCAGTTGTAGCCCAAACAGGTAAGGCCCTGGGTTGTTGTTGGGGATTAAAGGCCCAGTAACACCAGGTTGTCACTGTTGGTTTCTTGAGCAAGGCTTTTAACTCTCTTTGCTCCTGAGGTGCTGTATCATGGCTTTTGAAGCTGAGATGTGCAAAGAAAAGAATTTCACTGTGCTGTAATGTATACTGTATATGACAAAGAAAGGCTTCTTCTTCTTCTTCTTCTTCTTCTTCTTCTTCTTTTGTTATCCCCCACATAATAATGCTGGTCAGTGGACTGTCTCTCTGCCATTGACTGGTATCCCCTCCAGGCTATATTTCCACTTTGCACACAGTGTTTTTGGGATAAGCTCTACATTAATCACAACCCTGCGAAGGAAGTTAAAAGACAAAAGAATGAATGAAGACAAAAGTATGAGTGAGGATCACTAGTCCTAAGATGGACATAACACTGAACGATACCATGTCGCATCTTACTCAAAACATATCCCTGAACTTGGATAATGGCTAAAGATAGTTCTTCTCTTTGGTGCATATCCTAGATAGAATAACTTCAGGAAGCAAGAAGAATTTTGTGTGTTTAGATTCAGACTTACTTTAGTGCATTTCATATGAAGTGCCTGAAGTGGGCCACTGCAGGTAATTAACCACCTGCTCTACTTTTCCCCCCATTTTTTGTACTGTTTATCTTTGTACTATGTAACACTATGTCAAGTTAATTCCGAATGTTTTCTCTCATAACCTTCTTTTGTAAAGAATGTAATGATGTCCCCTTGACAAGCCATATGGAGTTTAATGTTTATACTACATGAGATCTCCTAACAAGATATGCATTTTGCTCTTAAGGGTTGCAAATCTCACACAAGCATGGATTTATTACTGAATTTAATTAACCTGAACTCTTCCAACACATAGGTATTTGTGTCATGGGGATCCAAAAGAACAACTCCAGTAACCTTTTCCTGTTGTCATGAGATTTTATTTCCTACCCAATCTGGACACCCTGAAGTTATTGCTAGTAATGAGTAAGAGGTCACCTACAGTAAAGACACCTAATGTTATTTATTTGCAGGTAGAAGCTCTATGGTGTGTGAGACATGATCTCCAAGCTCCAGGTCAAAGTCATATGACTCATACAATAGCAGGAGCCTTGGCTGGCCTTGGAAAGTTCCAGCATGTTTGCTTTCTTTCTCACAGAAAGTAAGTTGATGCCTTTGAATAAACCTTCAGCAGAAAGTCCTGAATGTCCAGAAAATCAAACTTATCTGGAGTTGTTCTTTAAGTATGAGCTTGATGCCACCCAGTGTATCAGTTGAATGTAAGTTGTTGCTGTCTTGTGATAGCACTGCCGACCTCCATGTGAGAAATAGCCATTCTGAAAGCTGTAAGAATCTGTACATTTAAACATAAAACAAATGTTTAAAACTATTTCTGTGAATGCGCTCTGTCACAAAGTTTTGTACATAATGAAGTATTGTCTTGCCTGCTGTTTTTATTCCAGCATCTTTGCATTTTAGATGCAGATTTTTTAAGTATTTGGAAACGCTTTCTGATTCCCTTTTACTGCATGATGATAATAAAGCTTTTATATTATCAACCCTTTTCATTACACATCTTGACAATGAATAGGACACAGTGTCATGGAAATTCTTCTGTCAAAAAAGCTCTCAGAGTCTCAGTTTAAAAGCCAACAGAGCCTGAAACAACCTTGCCCGCCCCTACCCTTATGTCTTGGGGTGAGATTTTAAAAACATGGTTACACACATCCGATCGTGTCTGTTTTGATCTATGTACATTACAATGGTGCAACTGAACTACAGCATTGATTGTTTTTTTTATGGTCTAACCTGATTCCTGACTTGTGCTGAAACCTTCACATTCACACTGAGCATCTACACAATGAACAGAATTAAGTTATGGCAAAATGCCAAAAATATCAAATTGATTTATTTTCTATGTTATATATTTCCTATGCAATGTTGCATATTGCACCAATTTAAAAAAAAGATTCTTTGATTGTTTTACAGATCTGCCTCTACTACAAACTTTTTTCTAAGAAAGAAAGAAAGAAAGAAAGAAAGAAAGAATTTCTAAAACTAGATTTGTAAAGTTCG
The DNA here is from genome assembly GCF_030014155.1 of Tachysurus vachellii. NCBI lineage: Eukaryota > Metazoa > Chordata > Actinopteri > Siluriformes > Bagridae > Tachysurus > Tachysurus vachellii. The sequence goes on from NC_083468.1 coordinate 23,724,426, forward strand.
TCGCAACAAACTTTGATGTTGGCTTCGACGGTGCAAATATTCGCAAAGGCCGGTGCTTTTTGGAGGCGAGTGGACATAAGGGTCAGTGTTACTTTTGGAGGCAAGTGGACAGAAAGATTGTGAAAGCTACTGGACCACTAGGGTGCCAATACTTTTGGAGGCGAGCGGACATGAGCATGTGATGTGATCCGAAAACCCGTGAGGCAGTTCTCCTCGATTTTTGATGTCACATATCCATGTTGTGCAAATTTTTGATTTTCATGTGACATCACGTGACGTCACGTGACGTGAGCAGAATACACGTGAGGCAGTTCCCCTAATTGTGCTGAGTGTTTTGATATGTCACATGTCCATGTTGTGCTAATTTTTTTATTTTCATGTGACATAACGTGACGTCACGTGATGTGACCAGAATACACGTGAGGCACTTCCCCTCATTGGGCTGAGTGTTTTGATATATGACATGTCCATGTTGTGCTAATTTTTGGGGGCGGGGCTACACGTGACGTCACGTGGTGTCGAGTGCCGTCATCAAAATACCTGTGAGGAAGTTCCCCTCGTTGTTCTGAGTGTTTTGATAAAAAGTTTTTTGATTTTGCATATTTTGGGGGCGGGGCTGCTGCACAACCGAAAGACCAGTCAGTACACCAATTTAAAAGTTTGTTCAGAGTATCACCCTAAAGGAGCTGGCCGAGTTTGGTGTAGATAGTTCGAAAGCTTGCCGAGTTATAAACCTCCAAAATTTATAATGGGAGTCTATGGGAAAAAAGGCCACTTTGAGACCCGGTACCGGAAGTACCGGTACTCGGATCGCTTAGAAAAGAGCACACCTCTCCTCAATGAGCCGGTCGATTTGACATGTCATTCATGGGTCTAGGACAAGTTACACGCCGAAGTTTTGTCCAGAAGAGTATGCACAATAGTAAGAATGTTGCTTTGCAAGCACCATTAATAAAAAGATTATAACGGAAAACAGAATGTTGGCTTCTACAAAGCCAACATAATAAACAAACCAGATATTTAAAATATAAAACAAAGATGCAGAAGATAGTATTTTTTATCATTTAATTAAACATATACTAATATGTTTAACAAATAAAACATTTTTAGCATTTGCCACAAACCCTTTTCCAGAGAAACTTAAATTTTATCTAATTTTATATACCAGTGAAATTAAAGGTAAAGGGCCTTGCTCAGGGGCCCAGAAGTGGACACTTGGTGGACCTGGGATTTAAACTCACACCCATCCAACTGATAGTCCAACACATTGGTAGACCTTACCGAATACACTACCACATTCACCAGGAATCTGAAGGATTATTTTATACATATATATATATATATATATGTATAAAATAATCATTCAGATTCCTGGTGAATCTGAATGATTGTGTGTGTGTATATAAACATATTAACTCTTGTAATGCTTAGAATGGATCAAGATTCTCACAGCACTTTTATGTTATATATTTTAACTGTTGATACTTTTATTAATATTTTCAGCATATTTTAATATTATGTAGTGTTTGATGCAGATTCGTGACTTCAGTGCATTTGTGTTCCAGGTTGTAGGTGAACAATTATGTAATTCACTTTAATATCTGGGTATATGAGAGGCAAACAAATATCGTCTTTCAGCACATATATTCATATTTGTGATTATTATTTTATTAGTTTTTATTATATTTATTATTTATGTCATTTTTTATTCTTTTTAATATTTTAATCTTTTAGTATTTATTTTTACAATTTACAATAAAGATGCAATTTTTATTATTTATTTCTTTATTTTATTATGTGATTATTATTATTATTTATTGCAAGGATGTATAAATGACACAAATAATAACGTAAAGATATAAATATATTTTAAAAATTATTTTTACAATTTGTAATTGTTTTAATGATAAAAGAAAATATTTGTACAAAAGGAATATGACTCTGAAAAAACATCTATGCACAAGATAAACAGAAATGCTGACAAAAAGAATATTTTCTTCCACATTTAAAGTTTCAGATCCATATAACAATCATATGGACATGATACTGAAATAACAAGTTACTTAACAAGCACACAGAAAGAAACATATTCTGTTTCACTAGAAACATTTTTCTAAGAAGAATTTAATTAAACGTATACTAAAATAATTGGACTACAAATTACATTTTTATAGCATTTGCCACAAACCATTTTCCAGAGCATCTTGCATTTTATCAGATTTATACACCATTAAAGGTTAAGGGCCTTGCTCAGGGGCCCAGCAGTGGACAATTGGTGGACCTGGGATTTGAACTCACAACCATCCAATGGATAGTCCAACTTATTGGTAGACCTTACCACATTCACCAGAAATCTAAATGATTATATATATATTCATTCATTCATTCATCTTCTACCGCTTATCCGAACTACTCGGGTCACGGGGAGCCTGTGCCTATCTCAGGCGTCATCGGGCATCAAGGCAGGATACACCCTGGACGGAGTGCCAACCCATCACAGGGCACACACACACACACTCTCATTCACTCACACAATCACACACTACGGACAATTTTCCAGAGATGCCAATCAACCTACCATGCATGTCTTTGGACCGGGGGAGGAAACCGGAGTACCCGGAGGAAACCCCTGAGGCACGGGGAGAACATGCAAACTCCACACACACAAGGTGGAAGCGGGATTCGAACCTCCAACCCTGGAGGTGTGAGGCGAACGTGCTAACCACTAAGCCACCGTGCCCCCCTCTTTGATGTGTATCATTTATTTATTTATTTATTTATTTATTTATTTATTTATTTATTTATTTATTTATTTATTTTGTTTGTTTGTTTGTTTGTTTGTTTGTTTGTTTGTTTGTTTGTTTGTTTCAATTGATTATCCAAATATTCTGGAGCTTATATAGTCTCATACCTCAAAATGCCTCCTAGAAATCTTTTTACTCTTGTAATGCTTAGAATGGCTCAAGATTCTCACCACACTTTTATGTTTTGGAATTTTTCTTTATAAAAAACACGTTTTGTTCTCTCATAAGTTGCAGCTCTACACATGTCCACAGTTCTCACTAAATTAAACAGAATATCTGACTAATAGCTGCTTTTTAGCCACACTTCAGTTCACAGTGTACAGAAAGTGTGAAATTTTATTTTTTATGTTTTTTTTTTCTTTGTGCAAATACAAAATACAAAAATTGTGAATGCAGAAATATTCATGGCCTATTGATGTGAAACACGGTTGTGAAACTGGTTGTGGTGCAAGTTCCCTGAAGGCTCCCTGAAGTGTTTGTGAGGGTAAATAGCAAAGATCTGGTTGATTATCAAATATATTTGGTTATAAAAAATATTCCAAAGATCTCTTGAACATTGTGTCAGTCCCTGCAGGATTTTTGCAAAGTTTTTTTTTTTTTTTTTTTTTTTTTTTTGTGATTGTTGCTTGCTTTTGCTGAGTAAATAAATAAATAAATAAATAAATAAAGCCCTGCGATGGGTTGGCACTCCATCCAGGGTGTGTTGCCTTGATGCCCGATGACGCCTGAGATAGGCACAGGCTCCCCGTGACCCAAGGTAGTTCGGATAAGCGGTAGAAGATGAATGAATGAATGAATGAATGAATAAATAAATAAATAAATAAATAACTTGCTATCTGAAATGTGAAATTGCGAGCACATGATTCTTCTTGACTCCTACCTGATTCACATGATTCACATGACTCCTACCAGTGAAGACACATATGTACTGACCTTCTTTAATAGCTCTACTTACAGTATGTTCCACACACAAAGGGATGGGGTTTTGACTAAATGTGTGTTGTGATGATGTCCCACAACCCGTCTTGGCCCAATGCTGTGGAAGATCTGTGGCCATTTTGAAAAAAAATTGCAAGCTATTCCAAATCTCACTGAGTTTGTTTTAATTTACTGCAATCAGAAAATCAAGAAATCCTGGAGGGGCCGATTAAAAAACGGATTTTGCCTCGTCGCGTCTGGTCACCAAAAGTCAGTGAAGGAGTAAAGAGGGGATTAATTAGAGAGGCACCAGAATAAATTAAGAAGTTTCACATCAATTCTTCATGAATGCCTTCGATTATATTTTTTAACTGTAGATACTTTTATTAATGTTTTCACCGTGTAATTCTCTTTAATCTGGATATATGAGAGGCATAAAAATATTGGCTTTCAGCTCATATATTCATATTTGTGATTATTATTTTATTAGTTTTAAATATTTTAAGCTTTTAGGTTTTATTTTACAATTTACAGTAAAGATGCAATTTTTATTATTTATTTTTTTATATTTCTTTTTGCATTTTATTATGTGGTTTATTATTATTTATTGCAAGACTATAAATGAGACAAATAATAACATAAACATATAAATATATTTTTTTAATTATTTTTTTTTTATCATTTTTTTGTTTTAATGATAAAAAATGTATTTGTACTAAAGGAATGTGCCTCTGAAAAAAACATCTATACACAAGATGCTGACAAAATAATATTTTCTTCCACATTTCAAGTTTCAGATCCGTTTAACAATCATATACAGTATTTGGTCACGATACTGAAATGACAAGTTACTTGCACACAGAAAGAAATATTGCAAACTTGTTATAAGCCAGAGCACAAATTTGTTCCGTCACCAGGTCAATAACTGATCAATTAATTTTATTGTTTTAGTTCATTTACATTTTTACAGATTGTCCAAGGATCTAATTTTATCCTTGTATTGTGATCAACACACACACACACACACACACACACACACACACACAATCTATTAATTGATCACACTAATGACATTTAAACTGTTCAGACATATGATGATGATGATGATGATGATGATGATGATGATGATGCTTATTAATATTTTTCTATTACCACTTTATATTAAACAAGCTGTAGGTTTTAGGATCCTGCTTAGGTCACTTCTTATTAAAAAAAAACGTTTCCTGTCAGTTGTACAGAACTTGTCAAAACTGTTGAGCAATTTCATATATTTAGAATTTATTTCCTCATTAAATAAAAAAAGTCCTGAACGAGGCACTTTTTAATCCATAACCAAGAGTCATAATCTTTAAGATTGCATGCAATTTTGCATTTGCATAAAGTTTGTATTTGCATGCATTTTGGAGTTAGAAGAAGTGTCAAAGCAGGAGCCCGAGTTTGCTCAACATCCTGTTTACTGTGTGCTCATTTTGTAATCTTAACCGAAATTTCTCCTTTTACTGCGCTAATTAAGTTAAAATTCCAGTTCAAACCAGTCTGAAAGATGAATCTACAGTAGGCTAGGTAAAGTCCGTACGATCGTAAACCTTATAACTACTGTTAAATATAGTGTAGCTGAATACATTGCGCTGCTAGTCACTGAGTAATATACATTAAGCTGAAAGACTGAATAATAAATTAAGCTGTGAGAGTAAGATGTTACAGAATGAAATTACTGTAGAACTAAACTAGAACTGAGGAAATATTTATTAAAATATGATATCACTTTATTTATTAATATCTATATGGATCATTTAAAATACATATGGCAATATATACATATATTAGCTGCATTAAAATTAGCTGCACAAACACATTATTGACACATTTGTTTTCATTTCTTCATGACTTGACATTACCTACAGTACAGTGACACTCAAGTCAAAGAGAACAGCAAAATGATTTGAAATTACAAACATGCTGAAACAGTTGCTGGAGTCAACGTGACATACCTGATCAATGATTTACATTTATTTATATATAAATTGTATTGCTGAAAGAATTCAGCCAGATGGATAGATGGATGGATAGATGGATGGATAGATGGATGGATAGATAAGCAGATGGATAATATTTAGGCAGGTATGATGTATGATGTATAGAGTGATGTATTGAAAAGATCTTTATGCTCCTCGACTGTTGCTCTGGTGTATCATTATAGCTCAGAGCAGCTCAGGTACTCTCTGTGTGACCCACAGACACACTTGCTGTTTTTTATCTATTTCTGTGTGTGTGTGTGTGTGTGTGTGTGTGTGTGTGTGTGTGTGTGTGTGGAGCAGAGCAATGTTTTGCATCTATCTCCTAGAAAGCTCTTTTTGACTGAGACCTCTGGTCTCTCCATAGTTTGTGTCGGTGATGCTCTTGGTGGTTAATGTCATACTGGTTCCTCGAGCTGGCTCCTCTGAAGCAAAGTTGAGTACACTCTTCAGGGTCTTAGTCAAGCTCTCCCTAAACCCTCTGCCCAGGCAAACATAGAGCAACGGGTTCAGACAGCTGTTCAAGTAAGCCAGGCAGAGAGCTAATGTCTGCGCCAGGTGAAGGTTTGCCTTTGTTTTGTCCACTGCTTTATTCCATATAAGCATAACAATGTCAATCATATGAAAGGGAATCCAGCACACAAAGAAAGTGATCACTACAGCTAGGATGACCCTCAAGGTACGTGTCGACCTCTCGTTTTTCTTCTTGTGTGCCCTCTTGTACACTGCCCAATGGCTGAAACAGATTATAATGAAAGGTAGAAGAAAACCAAACAGGAAACGCATCGCAACCATGGCCCAAGCATGCCCCTCATTTAAGTAATGGCCATGACACACTTTCTTCGACCCATGATCCGTTTCAACCATGTGGAAGAACTGGGGAATGGTCCCAATTAGTGCCATCACCCAGGTACCCAGACAGACCCAACGAGCCAAATGCGGCTGCCTCCAGTTCTGGCACCAAGCAGGCCGAGTGACTAGGAGCAAGCGGTCCAAACTGATGATCGTTAATATCAGCACGCTGCAGTACATAAACAGATACAGTAGGCAATTCAGTAATTTGCAGGCTGACGGACCAAAGGGCCAGTGCATATCTTGAGCCAGCGGTACCATGAGCAGGGGTAGGGATAAACAGCACAGAAGGTCAGTCAAGGCCAGGTTCAGAAACCACTGGGCATTAACTGAACGGGGCATCCTGAATCCAGTCACCCAGACGACAAGACCGTTGCCAGGGACACCCAACAAGAAGACTATCGCATAGCAGATTAGCGCAAACCAGTGACGCCAACCGAGCAGGGATATGTCAGTTTTGTCGAACAGCGTACAGTTTTTTTCACCACCACATGGGTCTGTTAGGTTGGAGAAATCATATGTTGCATAATCATCATAGTCATCCATTTTATCTGTGAGGGGAAGGACAAGAGCAGAAAGATATTTTGTGATTTACATTTTGACAAAGTTTGTATTAAATGTTAATCTGCTCTTTATCTTCTGAAACATCTAATATGGAACAGGACCTGGACTCGGCCACAGACATAAGAGTGAAGACTTATAAAAAGGGTATAAGCCAAAATAATCTATATAATCTATATAATTATAACTAAAATCTAATCTATATAATTTAATAAAATAATCTATCTTATCTATATAAATCAATATCTTTCCTTCCTAACTAAAAAAAAAAACAAAGCCCAAATCAAATCTTTTCCTTTTCCAGGTCTCCTGCTCTCAGGATCTGTTACTTACGTTTAGATGAACTGCAGAAAATTGAATAATGTGGTTGGTTGAGGTTGAATGTGGTATCAGGCTTTTGACAGGTTCAGGTTCTTGTGTGTGATCTGCAATCTTGTCTTGTGTTGTCTTCTGCAATTTGTATATATTGAGCCAGAAAGGAAGTGGCTACGTCTAAAACTACGCCTAACAGCTTTGGAACTTACGCCTTTATTGCGCCACATACCAACAGAGACTTATAAATAAACTTTTTATAAAAAACATGTAAATGTATAGTTTACTCATTAAACCTGTAAAACAATAAGAAAAAGGAAAAAGATAGATTTGTATGTGTAAAAAACTGAGAGAAAATTATTAATGTGGACTGAAAATAAAATAATATAAATCAATAACAGATGTTAAATTTACCTACTTGTTTAGGTAGAAACGTAATAAGTTAATTACATAAAAATACAAAAAAATAAAATATTATATATTATCTTTTCACTATTACTGATCTGTAATATTACTGATCTGAATTTCAGATGTGCTTACACAAAGAATTAAATATTTAATATTCATGTATAACATTGTTTAATAATAATATTTATTAATATTATTTTTAATGTCAAATTAATTGTATTTGTATAGCATTTTTAACAATGGACATTATCATACAGATGCTTTACAGAAATATATTAATCCAGGATAAACAATTACACATTTTATCCCTTACAAGTAAGCCAGAGGTATCGGTGATGGACTGGTGAATAAAAACTCATCCTCTTCTAGGCGACACCAGATAGTGCAATTAAATAATTTCCTTTCTACGTGTAAAATATGCTCAAAATGTAGAATCGTTTAATCAGAGAAATTGTTCTGGATTTAATATGAAGTCGATTGTGTTAAAGTCAGAAAGAACTGATCACTGGAGACTTAAAGTAAATCCACAGTAAACCCAGGGATATCCGGTCTGTTCCTGTGGAGCCATCCTCGGCATCTGATCAGCAAGTGATCAATACCAACTTAAAAAAAAAAAGAAACATCATGTTATTTGTAGGGGGCACGGTGGCTTAGTGGTTAGCACGTTCGCCTCACACCTCCAGGGTCGGAGTTCGATTCCCGCCTCCACCTTGTGTGTGTGTGGAATTTGCATGTTCTCCCCGTGCCTCGGGGGTTTCCTCCGGGTACTCCGGTTTCCTCCCCCGGTCCAAAGACATGCATAGTAGGTTGATTGGCATCTCTGGAAAATTGTCCGTAGTGTGTGAGTGCGTGAGTGAATGAGAGTGTGTGTGTGCCCTGCGATGGGTTGGCACTCTGTCCAGGGTGTATCCTGCCTTGATGCCCGATGACGCCTGAGATAGGCACAGGCTCCCCGTGACCCGAGGTAGTTCGGATAAGCGGAAGAAGATGAATGAATGAATGTTATTTGTTTGTTTGATCATTTCAAATACATTTTGATGCACTGCACTGAAAATAAAAATGTAAATATAGACGCAATGATCTAGTAATTCCGATTTTGTATATATTTAGGATATTGTAATGTATCCTAAAGTATTGGGGCGTCGTGGCCTAATGGTTAGAGAGTCTGTCTCCTAACCCCTAAGGCTGTGGGTTCGAGTCTCGGGTCGGCAAGGCACCGAACCCCCAACTGCTCCCCGAGCGCCGCAGCATAAATGGCTGCCCACTGCTCCGAGTGTGTGTTCACAGTGTGTGTGTTCACTGCTGTGTGTGTGCACTTTGGATGGGTTAAATGCAGAGAACAAATTCTGAGTTCGGGTCACCGTACTTAGCCGTATGTCACATCACTTTCCTTTTTCATTTCCTTAAATAAAGCATAAAGTTATCTTGTATTGTGATTAATCTATAAAAAAATAGCTAATTTTGGATTTTCATTAAACGAAGAACAACATTTCACTTATATGTTTTCTATAAAATAAAAAAAGGAGAAAAGGAGAATTGATTAATCAAATCTATTAAATGTATTAAAGCAGCAATGACAATTTCTCTACCATTGGCTCGAGCTCTGAATGTAGTAAAATAAGCTAACGCTACCAGACCTGACATTGTGTAGCTGGTAACCATAACAGTCCTTCATGACTGCTTACACAAAATGCTTGCACTGTGCTGCGTGTTTCTCAGTTCACATTTGCACCAATCAGTTTTTGTGTACTGTTTTGTTTGGAAACTCAAACTGTGGCTTACCGTTAAGGTTATTTTATGTGTCAAGATTAAAAGTGAACAGAGCTAGAGTTTTTATTCCTATAGTATCACAGAAATTATAACAAGGTCAGACAGTCACTAAACAAAAAATATGCTGGTATTCGAATACCACAAAGTACACACAGAAACTATTTTGTCTCACGGTTTTATTAACGTTTACAACAATTCTATTATAATTATTAAAAAAAAAAAAAAACACACATTTTACATACACTTAGGTTAGATTGATTGGTTGACTGATTGATTGATTGATTGATTGATTGATTGATTGATTGATTGATTGATTAATTGATTTTCCTTTTTTGTCCATTAATAGTAGCAAAGGCCCAAAGGAACCTAAGTGTAACAACAGCTGAAAGGAAGCTAAATCCTGTTAGTGGCAGCGACAGTAGCAAGCAAACTTTTTGCAAGCTAATAGCAAATGAACTAGCTAATATAAGTTAATTAGAATCATATAAACTAAATGATTTACCTGGTGGTCAAATGGTGGTTAACATAATTAACAAAATACAAGGATATGCAAGCTAGTTTCTCTTTTTCTACAGATCCCATGGAGATTGTATCAGCTCCAGTTGGATTTCATGCCATGAGTATTTTGGACATTTAAAGAGAAGATTCCAACTCCATGTGGTCTTTAATTACAACAACCTCCTAATCAATACACAATTGTCAGACTGTATCTGACTGTAGAAAAGACATTATTCATAACAACACTCTTCCTCTTCCATCTAAAAGATTTATTCTTGCCGTAGTCGTCTCAGTCACCTCAGACTTGCTCATTAGGGATAAATACAAACACATTTAAATAGAAGTCTAATATTAATCTTGAACTTCTGTATAACAATAATCTCTTTTTTTTACTATTGTTGATTGTTAAAAGCGCTTTGCAAATAAAATTGAACTGAATTTAATTTATTGGCACAGACATTTTTGTCTAGCTACTTATTGGACATAGGTAGTTAGCTAGGATTTGTCTTTACAGTGAATTCAAATATTATTTATTTTATTTTTTAATGAAGCTAAAGTCCTTATTAGAGTTGCCGGTTCCGTAAAACACAACAGATTTTCTGTCATTCAGCGAATTCTGACACAACAGAATTATTTCATTCAGAAAAACATGTGTTTAGGAAAAAAGAAAGTTATTTTTTATCATATTTACTAAGACAGGTGACTTGCATAGATTAAAAAGGTCAGTGAAAGAGGAACAGGAAATGGAAGTTGCTGTGATGCGCAGAATATGTGCCGTTCTCACAAATTGCGCAGTTCTCTGACACACAAGTAGGATGATTGATGTCATGGAAGGCTTGTATTAGTTCCTCGTTCAGAATGCAATACTGAAGACTGAAGTCAGAATTGTTTACTGGTGCTTACTTAGTACAAAATTAAAAAAAAAAGAATTAAGAAAAAGTTCTTTAAATTGGACCAAATGTGTTTTTGTGACCAAGGCAAGGGCTGGAGTGTGATGCAGTTGTTCAGTTTAATGCAGGAACATTCTCAGGAAGAAGTGTTGGGGTGTTATCTCTGAAATCATCTGTCTGAAGCTCTGTTAAGGGAAGTAAAGAATAACAGAGATCAAAAGATAGCAGAAAGAAAAGCATTTTTTTTGTGTGGTAATTTTAGTATGAAAGCTGGATTGACCTAACACCAGGGCTGCTAACTTTTGAGTTCAGCTTAGAGTGAGATTTTGGGGGGCGGGGCTTATGGAGGGGCGTAGTTTGGTGTGGAAAAAAATACAAACACAAAATCCTTGCATTAGCATAAGTGTATTAAGTATATATTGATTGTCAATTAGTATCAAGTATTTGGTATCTATACAAAATTTCTTGGGAGATTTACTCACTCAATCACTCATTTTCTACCGCTTATCCGAACTACCTCGGGTCACGGGGAGCCTGTGCCTATCTCAGGCATCATCGGGCATCAAGGCAGGATACACCCTGGACGGAGTGCCAACCCATCGCAGGGCACATGCACACACACTCTCATTCACTCACACAATCACACACTACGGACAATTTTCCAGAGATGCCAATCAACCTACCATGCATGTCTTTGGACCGGGGGAGGAAACCGGAGTACCCGGAGGAAACCCCCGAGGCACGGGGAGAACATGCAAACTCCACACACACAAGACGGAGACGGAATCGAACCCCCAACCCTGGAGGTGTGAGGCGAACGTGCTAACCACTAAGCCACCGTGCCCTCCAGGAGATTTACATTACATTTAAATTTCACAACCATTTTACAGAAATAGGATTAACATGAGATTAACATGTTCACAGATTAACATGTGCTCTATTGTAAGTGCTGGTGGCTGATTTTGCAGCCTTAATCATTGATTTGGATGCAGGTCCCACTTGAAGCATGGCTCCAAGTCTGCCATCTTGATTGTCATTAGAGATGACATTAACTACTAGGCATGTCCAGATATTTGTCATCTGGAAATGCTTTTGTACTGTTTTTTATGATAAAGTTATGTAAAATAACTGCTCAGTGCTGCAAAACAAACAACTCTGCTAATGCTAACTTAATTCTATATAAACTATATAACAGCATAGACCTGTTAGTTACTAGACTAAACTGGACGGAGACACGGAGCACCCCACTGACCTCCCTGCGTTCACAATTCACACGGTGCAGATGGGAGGGAGAACGGCTGACTACACAGTTTATGGGAATAAATTGTGTATTTCCCTCACAATTGTCACAAAAAAAACTCACTACACTGACTGTCTGGTCTCTCTGCGCGTTGCTTTGAGAGATCATGTGGTGCGATTTGTTTTCCTTCACTGCTGCACGAGTCTGCGTGAGAATATGGGGGTGTGGCGTGAGAGCGTGAGAGTTGGGTTAATTGCGTGAGAGTTGGCAACCTTGCCTAACACATATTTTACTTTTTTATTTTATTTACACAATAGAATTGTAATTATTACAATGATTAATATTATTTGCATAAACCTTGGCCATGCATGGAGATATTTTGTTGTAGGTGTTTGCAGTAGTAATGTGAAGCTATCAAACACACCCAACAGGGAGGTGCTTGGCTGATTGCTGATGATGATGGACTCATCCTCATCTTCCTCCCCCCAGTCAGCAATGTTAGCTGGCGGGATACACTGCTCCAAAAACAGGTCGTCATCCTCAGAGTCTCCCTGCTCCGGAGGCCAGCGCAGCTCGCCGCTCTCCACCTCACTGATGTCTGTTGGCTCCACCACGATGGAGGGAAGACGCTCTTTCCCCTGAGGGACACATACCAGAGTTCCCTCTGGGTGCAGCACCACCTCCACCGGGTCTGGAAAGATCTGCGGGGATGGATAAAATATTCTTTTTAAAATCATGATAGATAGATAGATAGATAGATAGATAGATAGATAGATAGATAGATAGATAGATAGATAGATAGATAGATAGATGGATGGAGGATGGATGGATGGATGGATGAAGGGATGGAGGGAATGGAAGAATGTACAGACCGACAGAAAGATAAATGGATGGGGGAACAAATGTATGGATGGATGGATGGATGGATGGATGGATGGAGGGATAGACGGATGGATGGATGGATGGATGGATGGATGGATGGATGGATGGATGGGTGGGTGGATGGATGGACAGATAGACAGACAGATGGATGGATGGATGGATGGATGGATAGACGGACGGATGGATGGATGGGTGGATGGATGGACAGATAGACGGATGGATGGATGGCTGGATGGATGGATAGACAGATAGACGGACGGATGGATGGATGGATGGATGGATGGATGGATGGATGGATGGATGGATAAACAGATAGACGGACGGATGGATGGATGGATGGATGGATGGATGGACAGATAGACAGACGGATGGATGGACGGATGGATGGATGGATGGATGGACAGATAGACAGACGGATGGATGGATGGATGGATAGACAGATAGACGGACGGATGCATGGATGGATGGATGGACAGATAGACAGACGGATGGATGGACGGATGGATGGATGGATGGATGGATGGATGGATGGATGGATGGACAGATAGACAGACGGATGGATGGATGGATGGATGGATGGATAGACAGATAGACGGACGGATGGATGGATGGATGGCCAACCCTGGAAATAATGGAGCCATCTATACATAATGCAAAAGTCCAACAAAGTATTAATCTTAACACAGGTTTATGACCCACTTGGTCTTCAGATCTGGTTAGAAGAATGTGTGGTTTAACACTGGAGATGTTGGAACAGATTAAAGCAGAAGAAATGAGCATGGGCATAAAAATGAATAAGGTTGTTAAGGTATAAAAACTTTTACTTTATTTTTGTCTGTATAAGTGTTTTGTTTTTTGTTTTTTTCATTTTATACTTCATAATTAAATATTTACCTGAAAAGGCAGTTTGTCCCGTTTTTTCTGCAGTGGAATTTCATACATAACCGAGTCCAGGGTTGTTACATCCTCCACACATCTATTTAAAATAAAAAAGGAAGGAAGAAAGGATTTTATTAGAGCATGATGACTAAGTGAAAAAAAGACATGAAAAGATCACGTGCAGAGGTTGTGTGATCACGTTCACAAGTCTTTCACAACTCTAAGATACGCAGCATGCTTTTTCCTGTGTGGAAAATATTCTCACATTACACTTTCCTATGATTGGCTGCATTGTCTGTCCATCAAACTTAAGAATCAGGGCCTTCGCTGGTCAAGATGAACTGATATGTTAATCTGTCTAGAGTCCCAGTTTCTATTTATGTGCCTGTTGTGTGCAGGCAGGATTACGCTGCTTAGATTACTCATTCAAGGCTTAAGCAAATCCGAACAAATTACACTATGTCACAGTCATTTAATTGACTACAGTTCATTTGCACGAGAAATCCGAAGCTTAAGAAAGACAGGATAAGAATCTAACATGACTGAGTCGTGACAACAGTCCATGGCTGTAAATAAAACACTTCAAATTGTTGGGAAAGGAGAACAAACGTTAGTCACATGACCCTGCATGTCACACTCTCACTACTGTAAGTACTCACACATGTTTCCACTAATCAGCATTTAGTTTAAGGTTTCTGTGTATAGTCTTGTCATGTTTTTGTTGCTGTCATGCCTTGTTTCCCATTTTACCTTCCACGGCTTTGCTTCTAGTTGCACATTTTTGGTTTGACTTCAATTCCCTGACATCTGTTAATATCGTCAGCCCTGTAGCTAGACTCTGGTCTGATGAGTTGCCTTTAGCTCAATCATTTACATAAATGTGAATGGATGTAACTCAGTAAATAGGATCTGTGGAAAAAGCTGAGCTGGTTCATGCTGAGAACATTGGAGCTACTGAACTACCAATTTTTTTTCGTAGGTGAACTGATCAATAGGCTCTGCTTAGTTCAAGATTCTGGATCAGGATTTTGGATGTTTTGGATGTAAATCATTTTTCATCAGATCCTATTGAGGGAAGAAATACAAACCAAGGCCAGTGTTCATGAACTTTCTTAGTGCAAAGAGTTCCTCCTAGTGATGAAATTCTAATGAAATTCTTAGAAATGTGGGCGTTTCCTGTTAGAATTAAAGAGGACATCCTAGTAAAGATAAAAATTATTGATAAAGCATCTTAACCCTTAAAAGAGCTCATAAGGTTAAAAAGTGTTAGTAGTAGTGAGGATGACTTTAAAAGGATTAAGATTTTCTTTATGAGGAGAAAATGACTGAAAGGTGAAGAGGAGAAGAAATGTATTGTATATAATATTTAATAATGATAGTGAGTTAATAAGATGATACACATCAGATCGTGTAGAGATTATTAGATTTTGTGACCAATCATAATAGAGGTAACATCTCTGACACAGTGTGTATATATATACAGAGAAAGTGAAGAAATGCAGAAATGCTGTAGCGGCAGAAATGATAGAATTTGTCGCTATGACATTTCTGCTCTGTGTCTGAGATGTTTACGTTTATAACATACAGATGTTAGATCATCTCTAATACGATCGGGTCACGAAAGTAATCCCTACACGATTATAGTCTCAAATATCTTAACATAGGGACAAAATAAAGGTTTATAACAAACCAGATTTTAAAAGTGAAAACAGAAGTTATTACTTTAATGTAACTTCCATTTTTATCACACGTTCATCATTTATGTGGGTGAGTGGATCAGGACATTTCTTCTGTTATAAACCTGACTATATCACTTCCAAATCCAAATGTAGTTCGCTCAGCTCAGGTTACTGTGTGTGCAGAGATTGTCCCCAGGGTTTCAATGAGTTCTATACATTGAATACATCAGTGTGTGAAAGCGAGTCCATGATGCTCTGCATGTCATTTCTCCCATCTCGCTGGTGTGGTGTGTGGAAAATGGTGTATGGTTTATCATAAAATGATAAACACTGAGTTAAAATATAAACTGATTCAGTATACAAATGGAAAAAGCTTCTTTTAATGCGATAACGACTTTCTGACACAGCAAGCACGATTAAGGGTTGAAGTGGAAATGGAAGTTCTTAGAGTCGAAAACAGAAAAAGAACTTGGCTTTCCTGTTTTTCTTCCTGTGTTGGTTTGACTTTTCTTCCTTATTTGGTTTGACTTTATCTATCTATCTATCTATCTATCTATCTATCTATCTATCTATCTATCTATCTATCTATCTATCTATCTATTTATTTATTTATTTATTTATTTATTTATTTATTTGTTTGTTTGTTTGTTTGTTTGGGTGGGGTGGGGGCTTTCTATGAGTCTATGCTGGATTATTATTATTATTATTATTATTATTATTATTATTATTATTATTATTATTATTATTATTAATAATAATTTCTTTTGTTATTATTTTAATTCTTTCTGTACAATTATTAGATTTTGAAAAACATTAGAAAAGCCCAAACCAATCATTCTGCAAATATAAAACCACTTAAAAAATAAATAAATTGTTTTTTTTACAGCTGCCAACAAACGTGAATATGAACAGTATACAGAATTCTTCAGTAGGACTGTTTTAAACTTTTCAAACTATCCCAACATTATTAACTCTATTTCCTGGTATCTCATTTGCACCTCATTACACTTAAATGTGGACATCATTACCAAACTGCATAGTGGGGGGAAAGAAGAAGAAGAAGAAGAAGAAGAAGAAGAAGAAGAAGAGGAAGAAGAAGAAGAAGATTATCAGTACAATCAGTACAATCTACAATCTAAGTAACTCCACCAGCTATGCCTGAAAGCTCATTGTGAATGGAAACACACTGAGGTTGCATGTTTGCATCATCAGATAAAATTTTAAACTGAATGATATCTAGTTTAAACATATTCACACTATCTACATACACTGCTAGGGCAATTCTACCATTTAAAGAAAAAACAGGAGTTATTTGTGATCAATTTAAACTCGCTTGGCTTTTTTAAGAGCTCTGTACTTAGTCTCAATCGACTTGGCTCAAATTTTACTTCAACTTTTGACTTCTTTGGTTTGTTAATTTATTAGTTCAGAACATATAATTATACAACCAATACGTTCATTTTTTTAAAATGAATATTCACTTAGATCACAAGCATCCGTGTAAGCAGCTTGCTTGCCGAGTCATAAATCTCCAAAGTTTTGAATGTTAAAAAGAAATGTAAAAAAAAAAAAAAAAAAAAAAAAAAGGAGGCCACTGTTGTTATTGTGTTGAATTGTGGTAAAGAATCAGGCTTATGTAGGGTAATAGAGCAGGCTTATGTAGGGTATTAGAGCATGCAGGAAAGAATTTGTTCAGCTGTCACTTCCCACGAACCAGCCAGATCTCCATCAGCTACTGTACTTATCAGTAAGGGTGAAGGCTAACACATGCTTTCTCTGAGGCATGAGAAGCAAAATGCTGTCTGCTGTCTTTCTTAGATGCACACAGACCCAAAACTGCTAGAGTTACTGTGATTGACAGAAAAGAGAGAGAGAGAGAGAGAGAGAGAGAGAGAGGGAGCTAGAAAGAGAGAGAGAGAGAGCGACAGAGAGAGAGAGATGTCTCTTTTTTAGATTTGATTTTCTTTTTGCAAAAGAGTCATGCATAAAATGAGTAAAAATATGCAGATTTATTAATGTTACACTACTATTACATTAATGCTTTATCGATAATCTTCAGTACATTCATAATATTTTTTGAAATATATAATCTTTTTTTAGTCTGCGCAAAAATAAGCAGATGTTTTCCACATTAATAACTTTAAACATATCAGTAAGGCAACCCAGCATGTCGTGTGAATGTCACATATATCACACAACCCCCTGCCATCGAAGCTGGAGTGAAGAACTAGATTAAATCCGGCCATATCCCTATGTTGTTATTGCCAAAGTCATTAATGAGCTCAGGCAACACACACACACACACACACACACACACACACAGAAACACACCACACACAACCGTAAGCACATGGCCCAAAAGTATTGACACCCTCTATATTACTCTATATTCGATGAAAACTGTTCATCTTCCTCCTGACCTCTGCATTAAAAACTGTGAATAAATAAAATATAAAAACAAATACTGTTGCTAATGAAAAAAAGAAATAAATGAATACTGTAAAGCTAGAAGTGCTGTTGTGATTTCTTTTTCTCTTTTCTCTGTGGCTCTTTACAAGATGTAATTTAAAAATCTTAATTCAATCTATTAAATATTACACAACATGACTCTCTCTCTCTCTCTCTCTCTCTCTCTCTCTCTCTCTCTCTCTCTCTCTCTAACTCTCTCTCTCTCTTTCTCTCCTGTAGCTCAGAGGTGTCCTACCCTGTGGAGATACAGGCGTCCTCTGCTATGCTGCCGTGCTCCATACAGGCTCTGTTCATCCAGCTAATAAGAAAAAAAGGTTCAGGTCCAGCTGAGGAGCTCTGTGGTCTCTCTGTATTAAGACCTGGGGTGATCCGTAAACATGGGAAATGAAGATGAAGCTGAGACGTGACCTGCAGGTCAATATTCAATATTCCTAGACTCTCTTCCCAAATACAAAAGCAACCTGTTCATCGTCAAATGTACAAACTCTGACACTTTTTTCCATTCATCTGTCTCTCTTGAGTCCTCTCCCACTCCCTGGTCTTTTCAGCGCTCTCTCTCTCTATCCCAGCAGAAGGACGTTGTAGAGGAGCAGGATTAGTGACAGAGCTGATTAGAGATGTGAGCAGATGATTACCAAAGCTGTGCTGCTCTGCTTGTGCTGTATGGTTCTTCCAGCTGTATTGACTTCTGGAGGAACTTCATCTGATTCTACCTTTTAGCACAACAAGCTCAATTAATCAGCTCCAAACTGTATCACTGGTGATGAGTTACTGTAATTTTATACATAAATTAAACTGATATGTTTTTATGTATTTAGTCGTCACTTATAATACAAATCAGGTGTACTATGGAGGTATTCGGTATATATATACATATATATGTGTGTGTGTGTGTGTGTGTGTGTGTGTGTGTGTGTGTGTGTGTGTGTGTGTGTGTGTGTGTGTGTGTGTGAAGAAAGTAATGAATAAATCAAGGTTACAGAATGTTTCTCAAATCTGGTAGACAAAACTACTACAAGCTCGAGAGACCCACTGAGTCTAATGTTTAACTGTGTGACTCCTGTGGCCCGACTGTGCCCTAAAATCACCCTAAAAAACTGAACCCCTGTAGACGCCAACACACATATACACACTTTTTTTAGCTGAAGAGAAGCTAACATCTAATATCTGTCAATATCTGTTGCATGTTGTTTCTTCCATCGTTTAAATCATCTGATCAACAATTCACACCTTCAGTCCTTTTTATTTTCATAAACATAGAAACATAAAATGTTTATTCACATAAACATTTCATTTTCATAACCATATAAATGTGTGTTAGCATAGCCATGCTAACACACATTTATACCGACTGTCCCTGGCTTGTCTGCCAGCGAGCTGATACGATAAATTAGTGTGATTCTGTGCTAGCAGATATAAAGCAGAGTGTTCAGGCTTACACTAACAGTGAATTAGCTTTAGCCAACATCCTTTAAATCCTAAACGTCCTTTGTTCATCTGTTGTCCTGCAAGCACACACGTGCCAGGTTCACTATAGGAAAGTGTGTCAGGGCTTGTAAAAGGAAGTGCACTGATCAGAGCACCTATGCTAAGCAGATTGTAAGATTTAAAGCTGAAATAAACCACTTAGTTTTACGGGGCGCGGAAAATAACACCTTGTAACTCCAATGTTTCAAACTCAGGGCCATGTATAAGCAAACTGATCATGTTTAATAGTGAATATGATAGATTTCATACTAGTTCACATTAGGGAAATTATGCATATGCAATGGACAAGAAAAAAATGCAGTGTTTTGTTTTTTAGTTAAAATTCTTGATTCGCAAATTACAAAACTTATATCAATATCAATACTCATATCTTTACTACCTCCATCTTCTGGCAAATATTAACTCTGCTTCAACTCTAAACTTGTAGCATTTAATAACAAACTGTAATGAACCGCACCAATGAACTTTTATTATGTAGCTTTGTAGAAGCCAACATTCTGTTTTCCTATTTAAGCTTAGACAAAAATTTATCAATAGTAACTCCTCCTAGGGCTTTCGAGCCACATGCACCAAATTCAGAGACCCTGGTCTGAAGTTTGTTGCTATTACTTTTATAAGCGATCTGAGTACCGGTACTTCCGGTACTGGGTCTCAAAATGGCCTTTTTTCCCATAGACTCCCATTATAAAATTTGGAGGTTTATAACTCGGCAAGCTTTCGAACTATCTACACCAAACTCGGCCAGCTCCTTTAGGGTGATACTCTGAACAAAGTTTTAAATTGGTGTACCGACTGGCCTTTCGGTTGTACCGAAGCCCCGCCCCAAAATATGCAAAATCAAAAATTAGCACAACATGGACATGTGACATATCAAAACACTCAGCCCAATGAGGGAAACTTCCTCAAGAGTATTCAGATGATGTCACATGCTTGTCTCCACTTGCCTCCAAATGTTTTGGCACCCTAGCTTTCTGTCCACTTGCTTCTAAAAGCAAAACTGTCCCTTATGTCCACTGGCCTCCATAAAGCACCGGCCTTTGCGAATACTTGCTTCATCAAAGCCAACATCAATGTTTGTCACAACAAACTTTACAGATCTAGTTAACATTGATAGCACCTTGACCAAAGGGTCCTTTATAACCAATTTATTATTTATTATGTATTTCATTTGTTCCTCCTTTTTTTTCCTGGAATACACATATTAAGGTATAGATTATTATTTATTTTTTTTGTACCATAACTACCACCATCTGGTAACCAGCATCACCTACAAAACACTAGTGTGTTTGAAATAGCAAGAACAGGTAAAGACGTACAGGATGTACAGTAGTCTCGCCTCACACCCAGTGCTCCTGGGATAAGCTCCAGATCCACCATAACCAGGATAAAGCACATACAGAAGAGGGATGAACAGATGAATAATCCGATTATTTTGAAATGCAAATATGTTGATAATTAAATGAATATAATCAGAACATAATCTCTGAAGTTTGTCCTGAGGTCAAAATCATGTGACTTTATAATAAAAACCAGAAACTGGGATCTTCCAGCTTATAGAAGCACTTATACAGATGATGGAAGACAGGATGTCCTGTTTATCTGGAAACTTTTTGTTCAATGCTGTCAACTACCTCTACATTTATTAAATACCCTGGAGATGCTAGAAATTTCATATTTTTAATTTTGAATTTGTCTTTATTACATGTTAGCATGCAGGTAATAAATCTGTGCTGAGATATAATCAGTGCATCCGCAAAACTAAACTGTATAGTATAGTATTTAAAGTCAACATTTCACCAACAATTCGATTTGATTTTCCTTTTGCTTTTATTCCTAATTTTTGTTAGCTTTAGCTTGTGTATGAGAAAATTGCAAACCACTGCAAAACCGCTCCTGGCCACACGGGGGCGCATGGAGTCCAGCTGATAAAGTTTGTAAGGAAAACTTTTAGAATAGAAAAATGGTTGAAAAGAAACTTTTCTTTAATTTAAAAGCTGCTGAGGTGATGAATCACCTGTGTTTCTCCACATGTATTTCTTTGATAATGACAGTATAGTTATCAATAATATCACCTTAACTTACTTTTAAAGTACAGTATATTACTGTATGATCTGTATGTTAAAATATTAAGAAGGATTTCACACCAGTTTGTTTCTGGACAGTGGAAGGAAACTTCATTATAATTATTATAAGTAGTTAATTTAACTCTCTGTGTGTTTGTACGTGATCATTGTAAGTCACTAATTGTAAGTGATGATTGTAAGTCAATTAATGAAGTCATCTAAACCCTAAACACAGGTCTATACGAGACGCCAATAAACAAAAATAGATGTCCCAAAATAAATAACCTTTAGGGCCATTTTTTATTTTATATCATGATGGAGAAATTGACAAATAAAAAGTAATTTTTTTTTAATATTATATGAATAGGGGATGCTTTATGCATCTATATACAATAAAATTCTTGTAAAATTCAACAAGTAAACATTTCACACAAAAATTATAAATATACTTTAAATTAGTATACATAATGATAATAATAATACATACATACATACAGCATCGCACAAATTTATACTGTATAGTAAGAACATATGAAATATCCAAAATGGCTGTTGAAAGAGATGTATTGATCTAATAAATTGCAAGGATGGTCGTGGAGAGAGATGGCCACATGGACAGAGACGGACATTTTTCTCGGCCTACTGCCTGCAGGATGAAGCTGTTTTTGAGGCTAGTAGTGTTTGTCTTGATGCTGCAGAAGCGTTCGCCAGAGGGAAGAGAGGAGTAAAGTGTATGAGCCAATTGCAAGGCAGCCAAGATGATGGACTGTGCCCTTGAAAGGCATTTGGTGGTGAAGACGTGCAGGAGTGACAGAAGCTTATTAGCAAAGCCTTTTATACAGGTCTTGCAGTCAGAGCGCCCTTTAACATCACATTCACTTTTACCATAAACAGTGGGAGGGAAGTCCACTGTGGGGGCTGAAAATATAAAGTATGAAGAAAACATCTTCACATGAAGAAACACCGGATTGCAGTGTATTGAATGATGACTGGTTTGGGAGTCCAGCTAATCCTGTCATTATCTTTTGATAGATAGATAGATAGATAGATAGATAGATAGATAGATAGATAGATAGATAGATAGATAGATAGATAGATAGATCCTTTACAAAATAGCAAGTTCACAGTTTCAGACCGAGACTTAGAGAGAGAAAGAGAGAGAGAGAGAGAGAGAGAGAGAGAGAGAGAGAGAGAGAGAGAGAGAATGAGAGAGAGAGACACAGAGAGAGTGAGAGAGAGAAAGTGAGAGAGAGAATGAGAGAGAGAGAGAAAGTGAGAGAGAGAGAGAGACAAAGAGAGAGAGAGAGAGAGAGAGAGAGAGAGAGAGAGACACAAAGAGAGAGAGAGAGAGAGAGAGAGAGAGAGAGAGAGAGATGAATAAAGATGGCCGTGCTGGAGGTAAACGGCAGTTTGAGTTGTGTGTTTATGGGGCAGCTTGTTTTTGCCTGTCAGTGTTCACCAGAAGCTGAACGTGATTCCAAACAACAGCATCTTTTCTTCCAGACAGTTTTCCTCACGTTCCCGGTGGCGCCCCGTGCAGGAGGAACAGTGGCGCGTGTCCCAGGGAGCGCAGCGGTGCAGTTCTCACTGGAACACGATCGTCTTCCCGCTTTGTGGAATAGAGCAGAGAAACAGGAGGGAATTTAACATCGCATCTTATTGGGAAAAAGCTGAACATCGCGAGTCATCGATCCCGGACAGCGCGCGCACCAGCTCGAGCCCGCAGCCCGGCATTCACACCTCGCAGGTAAACTTCCAACTGGAGCTGTTTCCTCAGCACCAGTGATGAGATCACAACTCTCCTTATCATTGTGGCATCTGACATGAATTGTAGTTGTTTGTTTTAACGGTGCCGTTTTTATTTATATCATATAACCGGTGGTCGGAAAACAAACCCCATCTCAGCTCTCACGGTTCCGAGAAACAATAACGTAAACCTGATAAACACACAACGCACGTGGGTCACGGTTTAACTGTGCAACATCACAGCAGAGAACAAACACCTTGCGATTTATGGCACAGGTTCCCAGTCCTGAGGAACCTCCTAGATAAAGTCTAGATAAACTTCATGTGATGCTCCACTAAGGCAAATAAAAAGACCACTAAATTAAACTCCCTATGAAACTTCTGAACTGTTTTATACTGAAAAAAAGTCATTTGTTTTAGGGATTGTGTTGCTATTTCTTAGTTAGTGGTGTTTTCATGTTATTCTCATGAAACATTAGTGGTTATGGAAAAAAGGCAATGCAGAGATTCATTCATTTTCTACCGCTTATCTGAACTACCTCGGGTCACGGGGAGCCTGTGCCTATCTCAGGCGTCATCGGGCATCAAGGCAAGATACACCCTGGACGGAGTGCCAACCCATCACAGGGCACACACACACACACACTCATTCACTCACGCAATCACACACTACGGACAATGTCTTTGGACCGGGGGAGGAAACCGGAGTACCCGGAGGAAACCCCCGAGGCACAGGGAGAACATGCAAACTCCACACACACAAGGCGGAGGCGGGAATCGAACCCCCATCCCTGGAGGTGTGAGGCGAACGTGCTAACCACTAATCCACCGTGCCCCCCTGCAGAGATTCATTAAAAAGTAAATACTAGCTACTAATGACTTTATATCCGTCAGCAAAATTAAGTTTTATTTTCATTATTTTTGAGAAACGCAGTGAAGGACTGGCGAGATCTGGTGAGCACTTTGAGAATAAAGCGCTTTGGAAAAGCAGATAACACTGTGTATGGAAAACAGAGGGAGAAAAAGAGGTCAAGTTTCCCTATTTTCATCTCCTCTTGTGCAGAACTCTTAAAACTGTAACTCAGAATGAGGACGTGAGCACCAGGTGCCGGATGTGGATCATCAGAGGTGCTGGAACACACCAAACTCAATTACTGTAACTGATTACTGCTTAATATGGCAGTGAAGAACAGGAGGGTGTTGGAGCGTTGCTGCAGTCATGGTACTAATAGAGAGGAAAATAGGTCTCACAAACTCTAATATGATGGATTTATAGCCTGTTCTGTACTTTTACTCGTCCCACAGTTCATTCTTTATTCTGATTGGTCAGAAAGTGAGGATTAATTTTCTATTACAGAACCTGTGACATTAGCGAGCTCAAAGACAAACCCCAGGTTTATATTAAAACACTCATTACTCAAGTCCTCTGCAAAAGATGTGCTTTATTGTGAGGAGAGAACCTTTCTGTTTATTTTTATTCCTTAATCACTTTAGAGAAAGAAAAATAAACAGATATTTATAGCTGCTGTAATACAAGTGATAACAGGAACTCATTAGTATTGTGGATGTTCTGCATCATTAAATATAACTATAAATGACTAAAAAAAAGTCATGTTTTCAATAGAAGTCAAGTTTTGACTAGAAATGTTTGCATTGGCAAATTGTTGAAAGAAGAATAAAATATTGAATTGTATGATTATTAATATTAAACAATAAAATATGTGCTTTTACTGGAAATTAAATAACTTAAGAGTTTTAACATCACCCAGCCATATTTCCTTCCTTATTTAATTGTTGTCTCATTAGATAATAAGTGTCATTAATTATACGGCTTTGGGATTTAAAGTTAAACATATAGTAATGACATTAAATGAGTAAATATACATTTTACCTTGTAACTAATAATTTAACTAAAAGCAAAGATCACTGACCAATTTTTGAAGGATTGGAAGTTGTAAACTAATTTTTCTTTTTCAGAATATCAAAGCACAAATATCCGTAATTATGAACTACTTCAGTCGACTTGATTTTTAAATACTTTCATGGATTTTATAGCTGCGGTTCTTTCAGACGTTAGTGATACTGAAAAATATGTGGGAGATTGAACTATGCTGAAGTTAACACTCCATGTATTTGATCAGTTTTACACATTTTTATACTGTAGTGCGATTTTACATGTGTGTGGTGTTTATTTAATGAGTTTTACATTACTGGACTACTTTAGTTAGCAGCCATCTTGATTCCCTCAAGCCCAGTACTGGTGTGATCAGCTTCTGGGTTCCTTACATACAAACAGCATAAACGGTTCTTTCCTTCACTTCATGTGGCTTTTAAATAAAAATATTTGGACACAAGTCTGTAAATGGAGCCACATAAACAGTCGGCATGGCAGATTGTTAGCCTTTGTATCGGGTGAAGTATGTATTACAGTCTATTATATATTGCCACAGTGGAAAGGAGGTCACAAATAACAAGGCTTCATGCCACCGTAATATAAAATCAATACTTTCTCACACGCTTCTGTCCGATTCTGTCATCCAGTGCAACGTCAAGGATGTTCTGATAAACATAGTGCAAGTTCGTAGTCTATATATGTAGACCATCCATCATACAAGACAATAAAAGAAGATAATTTACATATTAAAACAAGCACTTGAATGTACAGATTGTTAGATCTCTTATCGCTGAGGTTTTTTATCAGATTGTCCATCAGATTGACTTTGGTGTCCAGCTGTGAAAATCTGTCACTAAATAGAGAATGAATGGATCTGACTGGTAGAACGGTTGGTAGAATAAGGTTGGTGTGTTTATAGCTCCTGTTATTGAGGACAAGTTTCATCAAACTGAATGAATAATTTCATCAAACTGTGTGAATAATTGTAGTGTTGTCATGGTTACACATTGTCATAGACCTGATGATATTTGTTCTGCTTAGAGATTGACAATGTCATGTACAGAATAGGGTCAAAGATGTGCCTCACTTTGTTGACAAATTACTGAGAGTATTTTGCACTCGATTCTGGGTTCATGCAGGGCAATAACATGGTGAAAAATAGGTGAACCACCTCTTGGTTCATCTCATGATCCATGGTACGACCCTGAGCTGAGTTACGGTCTCTACAGAGTTTGGCACCTGGTTGTTCTCAGGTGCTAATTGTTGCTCTGATGCATTGTGGCCCTTGTTTTTTCTTTTTTATCTCTGTTGCCCCCAGAAGCTCACTCACTCACCCATTTTCTACCGCTTATCCGAACTACCTCGGGTCATGGGGAGCCTGTGCCTATCTCAGGCGTCATCGGGCATCACGGCAGGATACACCCTGGACGGAGTGCCAACCCATCGCAGGGCACACACACACACACACACACACACACACTCTCATTCACTCACGCAATCACACACTACGGACAATTTTCCAGAGATGCCAATCAACCTACCATGCATGTCTTTGGACCGGGGGAGGAAACCGGAGTACCCGGAGGAAACCCCCGAGGCACGGGGAGAACATGCAAACTCCACACACACAAGGCGGAGGCGGGAATCGAACCCCCAACCCTGGAGGTGTGAGGCGAACGTGCTAACGTTCTAAGCGAACGTGATAAGCCACCGTGCAAATTAGGAGTAAGTTCTATCACTGAAGGACAGTCAGTTGGAAGGTTCTAGAAAGGGACTTCACTCCTCACTGAGTAGGAAATACAGGCATCAGTTGTTTTCGGTAAAATCTGTGCAAGCAAAAAGATTTTTTTTTGTGTGTAGTATCGAGAAAGATCACTGTGTGTTTGTCTCAGGTCATGGATATGTTTCTTGGAATTCTACAGAGAGCAGAATTTGATGTCATTGACCTTATTGAGTGAAAACACACCTGGGATACAACAGACAATGTGTGGCCTGGTTTAGATCTCATTTATCAGAGTATTTCCTGTTTGGTAGCATGACTGGCAAGTAGGTTAATAGGGTCCAATGAGGAACAGACTGTTGCTGTCATCCGTCTCCTTCACAAGGCCGTTTCCATCATCATACACTGCTATAGCTTTACCTCGATGACTTAAATCATGAAAAATACGAGTATTTTATAGTGCCTTTGTATTATTTTTTGTATATAATCTGAAATCTATCCTTGAGCAAATTTGTGTCTGTAACCCATATAGAAAATGAGAAACGGATCAGAGGAGCGTCTCTTCACACACATGCACTCGCGACATGTCCTTGAGACGATGTGATGACATTTTCTGAGAAATGCTCAGCTGGATATAACTCTAAAGCACACACAAAAAAAAAAATCCCTTGAGCTGCCTGCACCTGGCAACCGAGAGAGAAGTGACAGTGACATCCCTCTGAATGCTAAATCAAAGGCACAGCGCTTGGCTAGGCATGCTAATGCAGACTAGATGTAACCTCGCAGGCTTACATGTTTTATTAATGCCGTGCTGGTTAGCATGCTGTCTGTATATTACTGTATATACTGTATATATTTAGAATTTTATAATAAGAATTTTCAGAAAATAGTGAATAGTCTGTAGTGCAGACAACAGAACATGTAGTTAAAGCACTTAGCTTTGTGATGCAATAGATGAGAAAGCGTATCAAGTGCGTTCGGAGGAAGAAAGCTGCAGCTTTAGGGTTCAGGTTATTATGGCATTAACCAGATTGTCCTACAAACAAAACTTATTAGCAAAATTTTAAACAAAAATTTATAGTTCTGCTATTTGTCCTTTTGTTTGATTTGTACTCTGAGCTGATGGTGTTTGTAAGTCCCTTTACTTTTTAATTGAATTTGAAGAAAAGAAAAGAAATAATCGACACATTTTTCATTATTTCACTCTAGAAGTGTTACACAGGCTTAAATAAATGAGCCTAAATGAAGGTTAAGTGTTTAGTAGTCAGCTACGCTAATACGTGGTGTTATGAGTCTACAGAAATAAGAATATGAGTTTTATTATAAAGGGTGTTCCAGTCTCAATGTGGCATTTCGACCAGTCAGAGCTGGCAAAATGCTAGTATCATTAACAGACCATTGATAAAGTGCTAAACTATATCTAGCATTAGCTGTCTTCGCTGATAAGATGAGATAGATAAGATGGCTAAGTGTCTGGCTAATGATGGCTAATGCTGGCTAAAGATGGCTAATGCTAATTCAGCTTCATGTTTTTATCCGTTCCAGTTGGGTCCATTGGAGGTTTAACACCATTAAACTGAGCAAAAACATTGCCAACAAAATATCCCAGTAGTTTTTCTTTACATACTTGTCTCGTTATATGCCTCCAAATCTGAGTGTGTGAACATTGTCAGATTTATGAACACAAAAGTATAAGAATATATTTCCATTTTCAGGGTTTATAATTGGGATGAAAAGAAAATATGGTGATGTACTTGTAAGTGTGTATGTGCAAGGACGGGTTTGGATAATGGCTCTTGTGTGTGTGTGTCTGTGAGTGTGTGTGTGTGTGCATGTGTGTGTGCGTGTGTGTGTCTTTTATATTTGGATCAAAGTGCCATCATGGCTGCAGGCAGGGTGAACTGAGAAAGAGCAGCATGTGATTTTTTTCATGATTATTTCATAAATTCATAAAAGGCTCAGAGCTGCGTGGAGGTCAGCGCTTAAGGAGAAGAAAGAACCATCTCTGCTTTTGCTCTTTGCCTTCTGTTTGATCTCTCCCTCGCTCTCTTACCCCCTTCACCTTCTATCCCTTTACAAGTAAACACACTTTTAACTTACTTTTAACATCAGTGTTTACTTTTAACATCAGTGTGTTACTGTTGCTGTTACTGGTGCATGACACCTACTGACTTTCTGCCAGTTTTCTGCCAACTGTTTCTTGTATGGCTGCAGCTGATTGGTTCCACAGGTCAGGAGCAGTGTATTTTCAAATAAATGTGCGGATTAATTAGATTTTAATAGTTTAAATAAAGTGCAGAGGTGTATAATTCACTCTGTTTTCTTTAAGAGTGTTGAATGATGGGACTTATTTGAGATTGAGTTGATAACTAGGGGTCCAAGCACTGAAAGAGCCAGCAGGAGCCTAATATTTTATCCATTCATTCTTCTTCAGGAGCCACTTTATCATGGTCAGAATCACTGTGGAACCCCTTGAACACTAAGTATGGACTTATAGTTACGGACGTCGTCTAATTTCATCCAGGATTCAACAAAAGTGACGAGGATGAATTTGAGACTCGTATTCACGGGAGTTATTCGGACCATTTTTTTTCTTTCTTTGTGCAGTGGCAGAGAGGAAATTGTGACTGAACACCTCTAATTTTACAATTTAATAGATAAAAAGAAATAAATAGATCGATTAAAAAATGTAAAAATGAAATGGATTATATGTCTGATGTACAAATGACATTTAAATAGCTTAAACACATCAGCTCAGTTTATGGAATTTATCAGACACTGTTTTCCAGAGTGACTTACAGAAGTGCTGTAAAGCCTCTAAGAATAAATCCGGATACTGGTTCACTACATCATGGATTAGAAACACCATCAGTCTGAAGACTCTGTTGAGAGGAAATACAGCAAGAAATACACACAGACATTTAAAAAACAGATGTAGGTCTTTACATGTGGTTTGAAGACAGCCAGGGACTCAGATATTCTGACCATTAGTGGAAGTTCATTCCACCGCATGATGTCACAGTGTGAAGATTTTACTTGGCCGGTTGGTAGAGATGTGTATCGGTTAAATAACCGAGTAAGGTTGGTACAGTAAGTCGGATAGGTGGAGATCTACTAGTCCAGGGTGGTGGACTACTGATTGGAAGGATGTGAGTTTGAATCCCAGGATCACCAATCTGTGCCCCTGAGCAATTGCCTTAATTCTAATGCTCAGCTCTATAAATGAGAACTGTAAGTCATTCTGGATAATGAAATGGCCTTGTTCTGCTGTGCCGTGATGTGGAGCATCGTACAGTCAGTACCCTCTCGATATGGCAGACATTTTCTGACTGGTGTCTCACCTGAAGCAGTCTCTCACCTGTCTCACCAGACGATGTCTTCACACTGCAAATCATTCAGTCTGAACACATGAGAGAGTGTCATTGTAGCCGCTCTTCTCTACTGTCTGTAGGGTTGGGAATTAAAGCGTCTAGTTCGTTTTATCAAATTAAGGAAACTCGACACTGCTGGAAATTACGCTTTTATGTTGGACTTTACACAATGTATAAAGAAACTTTCTGTTACGTTGTCAGTTTAATTATACCAACCATTTTACAGACATGATGGAGCTTAATGATGGCTGTGTCGTTCCCTATATATCAAATAATATAGCCAGTCATCATGGCAAAAAATCTTTATTGTGCCAAATCCGTAATCATGGTATAATCAGTGCATCATTTCATAATATGTTTATATCATTTTGTAGCTTTTTATACGTGTAGACGTGTGAAATTCTATTACGGTCTTCCTTTACTCACAATTAATATCGATATGTAGTGTTTTTTGTTCATATACAGGATTAAACACTAAACTGTACACTGCTAAGAGCTCATTAGAGTCATTAATATCAATGCATATCAATAAATATGTAAAACTGATGCTATAAGTTATGTATGATTTGTTCTGCTTCTATGTAGTCGGTATGCAGTTAATGTGGCACAGCCTAGTGTAATTTAATATGAAGTATAATGTATGAGGGGGGCACGGTGGCTTAGTGGTTAGCACGTTCGCCTCACACCTCCAGGGTTGGGGGTTCGATTCCCGCCTCCGCCTTGTGTGTGTGGAGTTTGCATGTTCTCCCCGTGCCTCGGGGGTTTCCTCCGGGTACTCCGGTTTCTTCCCCGGTCCAAAGACATGCATGGTAGGTTGATTGGCATCTCTGGAAAATTGTCCAAAGTGTGTGATTGTGTGAGTGAATGAGAGTGTGTGTGTGTGCCCTGTGATGGGTTGGCACTCCGTCCAGGGTGTATCCTGCCTTGATGCCTGATGACGCCTGAGATAGGCACAGGCTCCCCGTGACCCGAGGTAGTTCGGATAAGCGGTAGAAAATGAGTAAGAGAGTGAGAGTATAATGTATGAGATATGGCTACACATACGGTATAACTGTAATGTTTTACGTATGCTCAGTGTGTACGAATATACGGTTTTTTTTTAGAGCTGTTGTATTCCACCAGGGGGCAAAGTATTGAATAATTTAAAAAAACAAAAAAAGTGTCAGGAGTTATTGGGAGAATCCCTAGCGTGATCACTAGGGGGCGCTGGCAGAAGTTTTATGTATATATTATTGTATTTATTCCCATGTAGGTGGTGCCACGCCCTTTCCTATTGTTTTTCAACCATCATTTCCTTTCCCTTGATGCATGGCTCTATATAAGTTTGCTATGTAGTCTTTGTGGTCACCAGTCATTGTTTCATGTTTGCACGTTACGATTGGATGTGTTTAAGATTTTCCTGGTTTTGTTATGTTTTGTTAATCATGTTGTATTTGTCCTGTGTTTAATGTACCTCTCCTCTCCTTTACTTTTTCTTTTACTTTTGTAAATTAAATTAAAAATAAGGGACAGTTGAAAAAGCAGGAAAACGTTAGGAAAGGACGTGACACCGCCCACGTGGGAATAAACCCAATAATATATAATATAAACCGTTTACCAGCGTCCCCGAGTGACCTGGCCAGGGATTGTCCCAATAACTTCTGACAATAAGCTAAATATTTGGTTTCATAATGCATCCATTTGTCATTCCGAAAAAAATGCACAACAAATGAGGTTTTCACAGCAACAGTGCCTTTTTGAAACTATTTTTATTGGTAAATTAAATTTGTTTTAGTTCCAGGTTGTAGAACTCTAAAATGCACGCTTACAACCTCCAGGTTTCTTCTACATATCATCTCAGGGGTGTTTTCCTTCCTGGAAACACCGTTGCAGTGTTGAGAAATGTGTGTGTTCATCCAGGTGTGATGGTTACTGAATTATTCTGCAGCTCTAAAGATGTTCACTCAAACACGGTTTTAGATCCCAGCAGGAGTCTGAAGCACTCATGCCAACAGAGAAGAATAAAGTTCATCAGATTAACAGCAATAATTGCAGTGGTGAACATAATAATCTAAACTGTAATGTAATAAATGTAACAGCAGAGTTTGCCCCATCAGTGTTTTATTCATTCAGACTGTTAAATAGTCTGCAAAGTGAAATACTGAAGAGTGAGTGAGTGAGTGAGTGTGTGAGTGTGTGAGTAAATGTGTGAGTGAGTGAGTGTGTGAGTGAGTGAGTGAGTGAGTGAGTGAGTGAGTGAGTGAGTGAGTGAGTGAGTGAGTGAGTGAGTGTGTGAGTGAGTGAGTGAGTGAGTGTGTGAGAGAGTGTGTGAGTAAATGTGTGAGTGAGTGAGTGAGTGAGTGTGTGAGTAAATGTGTGAGTGAGTGAGTGAGTGAGTGAGTGAGTGTGTGAGTAAGTGAGTGAGTGAGTGAGTGTGTGAGTAAATGTGTGAGTGAGTGAGTGAGTGAGTGTGTGAGTGAGTGAGTGAGTGTGTGAGTGAGTGAGTGAGTGAGTGTGTGAGTGAGTGAGTGAGTGAGTGTGTGAGTAAATGTGTGAGTGAGTGAGTGAGTGAGTGTATGAGTGAGTGAGTGAGTGAGTGTGTGAGTGAGTGAGTGAGTGAGTGTGTGAGTGAGTGAGTGAGTGAGTGTGTGAGTGTGTGAGTAAATGTGTGAGTGAGTGAGTGAGTGAGTGAGTGTGTGAGTGAGTGAGTGAGTGTGTGAGTGAGTGAGTGAGTGTGTGAGTAAATGTGTGAGTGAGTGAGTGAGTGAGTGTGTGAGAGAGTGTGTGAGTAAATGTGTGAGTGAGTGTGTGAGTGAGTGAGTGAGTGTGTGAGTGAGTGAGTGAGTAAGTGAGTGAGTGAGTAATTGTGTGAGTGAGTGAGTGAGTGAGTAAGTGAGTGAGTAAATATGTGAGTGAGCGAGTGTGTGAGTGTGTGAGTGAGTGTGTGAGTGAGTGTGTGAGTGAGTGAGTGAGTGAGTGTGTGAGTGAGTGAGTGTGTGAGTAAATGTGTGAGTGAGTGAGTGTGTGAGAGAGTGTGTGAGTAAATGTGTGAGTGAGTGTGTGAGTGAGTGAGTAAGTGAGTGAGTGAGTAATTGTGTGAGTGAGTGAGTGAGTGAGTAAGTGAGTGAGTAAATATGTGAGTGAGCGAGTGTGTGAGTGTGTGAGTGAGTGTGTGAGTGAGTGAGTGAATGAGTGAATGCGTGAGTGAGTGAGTGAGTGAGTGAGTTTGTGAGCAAATAGGTGAGCGAGTAAGCGAGCGAGTAAGTAAGTAAGTGAGTGAGTGAGCAAGTGTGTGAGCGGGTATGTGAGTGAGTTTGTGAGTAAGTGTGTGAGTGAGTGAGCAAGTGTGTGAGTGTGTAAATGAGTGAGAGTTACACAGTGCAACCAGAGGGAGTTATTTAGACAGGGCTAGCAAGTAATTAATTCAACTCAATTTATTTGTTTAGGACTTTTAACAATTCACATTATCTCTAAGCAGCATTACAGAAGTTTAAAATGAAACCCATTGATCTCTAACATCTATCCATAATGATCAAGCCTGAGGTGACGGTGGTGAGGAAAACCTCCCTGAGATGATATGAGGAAGAAACCTTGAGAGGAAACAGACTCAGAAGTGAACCTCATCCTCATTTAGTGACACTGGACAGAAATAATGTCAATGTAAATAATGTCCTTTATACAACAGTTTATAGTCCAGTAGAATTGAGCAACCAAGAGCTCCTGAGGAACTAACAGGTCAGAGTCATTACTGAGTTCATTACAGAATTAACACTAATTCCTTCCTGCTAAAGTCTTCAGATGTTTACTGATGAAAACCCGAGCACACAATTACAGGAAACAACTAGAACGTACATTTCCTGAAGAAAATGTGAATGGTGCTTGCACGTGGCAAATCCCGGAGGCTAGTCGAGACGAGCATGTGACGTCATCTGAATATTCTTGAGGAAGTTTTCCTCATTGAGTGTTTTGATATGTCACATGTCCATGTTGTGCTAATTATTTATTTTCACGTGACATCACGTGACATCACGTGACATCACGTGACATCATCAGAATACCTGTGAGGATGTTCCCCTCATTGTTGTGAGTGTTTTGATATGTCACATGTCCATGTTGTAAAAAGTTTTTTGATTTTGCATATTTTGGGGGCGGGGCTGCTGCAGAACCGAAAGACCAGTCGGTACACCAATTTAAACGTTTGTTCAGAGTATCACCCTAAAGGAGCTGGTCGAGTTTGGTGTAGATAGTTCGAAAGCTTGTCGAGTTATAAACCTCCAAAATTTATAATGGGAGTCTATGGGAAAAAAGGCCACTTTGAGACCCGGTACCGGAAGCACCGGTACTCGGATCGCTTATAAAAGTAATAGCACACCTCTCCTCAATGAGCCGGTCGATTTGACATGTCATTCATGGGTCTAGGACAAAAGCTGCGGGACAAGTTACACGCCGAAGTTTTGTCCGGCACAATAGTAATAATGTTGCTTTGCAAGCACCATTAATAACCATACTGTATAATTACATAAACTGCCCCTCCTCGAACCGCCACCTTATTGTGGTGGTGGGGTTTGCGTGCCTGAATGATCCTAGGAGCTATGTTGTCTGGGGCTTTCTGCCCCTGGTAGGGTCTCCCAAGGCAAACAGGTCCTGGGTGACGGGCCAGACAAAGAGCGGTTCAATTCCCCCTTATGAAGAAGTCAAAAGCAAGGTCCGTGACGTCGCCCGGTATGTCGCAACCGGGGCCCCACCCTGGAGCCAGGCCCGGGGTTGGGGCTCGCATGCGAGCGCCTGGTGGCCGGGTCTTACCCCACGGGGCCCGGCCGGGCTCAGCCCGAAGAAGTGACGTGGGGCCGATTTCCTGTGTACCCACCACCTGCAGGAGGAACCGTAAGGGGCTGGTGCAATGTGGATTGGGTGGCAGTCGAAGGCGGGGGCCTCGGCGACCCAATCCCCGCACACGGAATCTGGCTCTAACCGGGAGGAGGCCCCGTGGAAGACCTAGGACATGCTGGATGGACTATGTCTCTCGGCTGGCCTGGGAACGCCTCGGTATTCCCCGGAAGAGCTGGAGGAAGTGTCTGGGGAGAGGGAAGTCTGGGCGTACAATGTACAAGCACTATGATGTGAGGTGAGCTGAGGTGTGTTTTCCTCTTGCTGATAGAAACGTATAAATTCTGCAATCTTGTCGAACTTTTGTAGCGTTTCAATTATATAATTATATCTCCTGTAAATTTGACTTGATTTTTACTTTCTTATGCCCTCATGGGGCTGATTGTTGTCCTGTTGATACATTATTGAAAAGGATAAATGAAATAGATGCAGACTGTAGCACAATTATCAATACCACAACTCGACAAAGTCTGCCTCGGTTAAACAATCAATGGCCCGTCTGCCTGTGAGGAACTGGCTTATGTATCGCTTTCACCCACACACACACACACACACACACACACACACACACACACACACACACACACACACACACTGAACAATTACAGGAGCACACAGACCTGGTTGTGCCATTACAGGATGAAGTAAACCCTCGTGTCTCTATGTGACTGGACAGCAATGTTTTCAGACACATATCAACTCATTTAGACTTACAAGTGTGAATTCAGTGGCGTTTGTTTGTGATAACCAGGTAGTCTAACGTTCAGATAGATGCAGGACAGCAATGTCACATCATTCCTGGATTTATGGACCTTTCTTTCTTTACTGTTTTTCATTAAAGGGGGATTCAACACATTGTTTACACCCAGTCCAGGGATTAGGAGCCTGGGTGGAATTGGAGCAGTTTTTATTCTAGGGGATTTCCTTGATTTTAACACAGCCACCAAAGCTGAGGTGGCAAAACTGGTTTAACTGAGGGGCAAGATTCCAAAAAAAACAAAGATGATCGTGTAATGGAAATCTCTCTCTCTCTCTCTCTCTCTCTCTCTCTCTCTCTCTCTCTCTCTCTCTCTCTCTTTCTCCTGTTAACTGTGATAGTCTTTGGTAAACTCCACCAAAATGATATCTATTCTGTCTATTGTGCATTGTAATCATTTTTAACATTAACTCTGGAGTCATTGTCACTTATTGTCTCTAATACAGTCCATGTGTTCATATCCACATTAACCGAACGTTAAACTCCCTGCTGGTTATTAGTTGACTGACCAGATGCTCCATGATTTCTCCATGTTACTGAACATCATCAATTTTCATTCAACACAGCAGGAGCCGATGGGACTTTCTTTTCTTTTTACTGTTTATTCTGCAGATAGTTGAAATGATCTCTTTTTGTTCTGCCTGCAGTCAGGATTTTGTTGTGATATGGAAGATTCCCACATTGTCCATTGAGCACTGAGAGTGTGTTAAAACATTTGTTTCAAGAAATATAGAGATACGTGAAGCTTGGGTCTGTTACACATGATGAGAAAGAGAGTGAAAAGAGATCAGAGCTCTGTATCACTGGTGAGCTCACTGTGAAGAAGAAGAAGAAGAAGAAGAAGAAGAAGAAGAAGAAGAAGATGATGATGATGATGATGATGATGAAGCAGAAGGAAAAAAAATAACTAAACAAACACAAGAAGAAGAAGAAGAAGAAGAAGAAGAAGAAGAAGAAGAAGAACTAAAACAGATAAAGAAGAACAAGAACAAGGAGAACAAGAAGAAAAAGCAGTAGAAAAATAATAATATATAATAAGGAGAAGAAGTAGCAGAGGAAGAAGAAAAAGATGAAGCAGAAGGAGAAGAGGATGAAGAACTGAACAAACACATGAAGAAGAAGAAGAAGAAGAAGAAGAAGAAGAAGAAATGACTAATAGAAAACAACGAGAAGAAGAAGATGAAGAAAAAATAAACATGAAGAAGAACAAGAAGAATTTACACCAATATTTACGTTACAAATATTAGTGAGTTTTTTTTAATACTTCATGTAATTAAATTCCCTCGAGAGATCAGTGTAAGATGAGAACTGTGTCACACCATTTAACACCGTCTCTCTCTCTCTCTCTCTCTCTCCCTCTCTCTCCCTCTCTCTCTCTCTCTCTCTCTCTCTCTCTCAGTGTGTAGTGAGATGCCGTGGTCAGACTGTAAAGTTCTGGAGGCTGTTAAAGGAAGGTGGAGGTCAAGGCGAGGGTTCATGCGTGGTTCACGGCTGAAGCTCACTTGCTCCTTCTGGTTTGTTGTGTTGTTCGGTGCTGGTGGTCTGATACTCTTCATCCACCTACAGGATCTGTCAGAGATGGTGCAGCAGCAGGGACCAGGTCAGTGACTGCAAACACACACACACACACACACACACACACACAAAAACCTTACTGGAATTCAAATGAATCAGGAATCAAAATGAATCTGATGCAAACATCCAATGAGAGATTTTGTCATTTTGAAAGATTTTAAATTAAGTTTGTCATCCATCCTTTTTTTGGACCTCATATATAACTTGTCAGCTCTAAGAAACGTGGTGTGTGGTGTGTCTTCACTGAGGAATGATGTGAAATCCACTCATATGCTTCTCGTGTGTTGGGATTGAAGTCCAACACTGTCACGTTCGCTCATCTTTCTCTGAAATTTCTGTTCAGCTACAAGAAAGTAATAAAATAGAGAGAAGATAACTAGTCTCCGAGAACTCACAGATGTCTTAAAACCAGTGCGGTTAGACTAAAAAGTAAATTTGCTTATACAAAAAAAAAAAAAAAAAAAATCTGAATTTTTTTCCCAATATATAGAAAAAGTACTAAAATTCAGCAAATGCTAGAGCCTTCGTCTTTAAATAAGGCTATAGATGTCTGAATTATACAGTGTTGTAATGTAACGGAGTACAAATACTTCGTTACCGTACTTAAGTAGAAATGTCACGTATCTGTACTTTACTTCGCTATTTAAATTTATGTCAACTTTCACTTTTACTCCACTACATTTCCTAGATAAAATGTATACTTTTACTCCGTTATATTTCCACTCAGCATCTTCGTTACTCATTACTACAAAATAAAATCAGAAGAAATGTGTGCGACTGCAATAAGGGAGGTTTGGCGAATCACTGCTCCTAGATTGCGTTACGCTCCGCACTCTCTACGGAGAAGCACAGGGACGTGCAGCGTGCACGTGTGGTCAGAGCTGGAGGCGTTTATCTATAACGTTAATCGGCGGTAAATGCCAAAGACGGCAACCAAAAGCAGTGAAATGTCACTATTCTTATGACCAGAGTTGTAGCACAAACAAAATATTAATGCAAACAATCCATTCAATACTAAATAAAAATAACATTTACTGATTTGGTCTTTGTGAATATTTTTATTGATGACTGCATTCATTGGACACACTGTTTGTAGAGAATGCACACATACATGAACTGATCTGATTCAAGACTGGCATCATTACATCATGCATAAAATTTTGGTGTCCACTTTTGCCATTTAATAATACCATAACTTTTGTCTTACTATGTAGTCATATAATATATAATATAAAACTCTTCTTGTTTTAAATTCTCACTGAGGGCTAAAACCCCCTAAAGATGAGACCCTAGAACCGCCCCTGATCTTATGCCTACAGAAAATCACTGAAATTTTACTTTTTACTTTTACTTCAAATACTTAAGTACATTAAATATCAGAAAATGACTTTTGATACTTAAGTACAGTAAATATCAGATACTTTAAGACTTTTACTTGAGTAATATTTTACAAGGTAACTTTCACTTCAACCAAAGTCTTTTTCTAGTATGATACTTGTACTTTTACTCAAGTATTGCTTTCTAATACTTTATACAACACTGGAATTATATCTTCAGATCAGTAGAGCTAGACTATAAACAAGTACATTTATCTAAATACTAACAAAGGTTTGAAGAATTCCTTTCTCAACTTTTTTAATTCTAGTAAAAAGTGCTTAATTTTAGAATCAAATGCTTTACAACTATCTTTGTACACTAGACTTTGTACACTAGACTTTGTGCACTAGACTTTGTACACTAGACTTTGTGCACTAGACTTTGTACACTAGACTTTGTACACTAGACTTTGTACACTAGACTTTGTGCACTAGTCTTTGTACACTAGACTTTGTACACTAGACGTTGTGCACTAGACTTTGTGCACTAGACTTTGTGCACTAGACCTTTTACACTAGACTTTGTACACTAGACTTTGTGCACTAGACTTTGTACACTAGACTTTGTACACTAGACGTTGTGCACTAGACTTTGTGCAGTAGACTTTGTGCAGTAGACTTTTTACACTAGACTTTGTACACTAGACTTTGTGCACTAGACTTTGTACACTAGACTTTGTACACTAGACTTTGTACACTAGACTTTGTACACTAGACTTTGTGCACTAGTCTTTGTACACTAGACTTTGTACACTAGACGTTGTGCACTAGACTTTGTGCACTAGACTTTGTGCACTAGACTTTTTACACTAGACTTTGTACACTAGACTTTGTGCACTAGACTTTGTACACTAGACTTTGTACACTAGACGTTGTGCACTAGACTTTGTGCAGTAGACTTTGTGCACTAGACTTTTTACACTAGACTTTGTACACTAGACTTTGTGCACTAGACTTTGTACACTAGACTTTGTACACTAGACTTTGTGCACTAGTCTTTGTACACTAGACTTTGTACACTAGACGTTGTGCACTAGACTTTGTGCACTAGACTTTGTACACTAGAATTTGTACACTAGACTTTGTACACTAGACTTTGTGCACTAGTCTTTGTACACTAGACTTTGTACACTAGACGTTGTGCACTAGACTTTGTGCACTAGACTTTGTGCACTAGACTTTTTACACTAGACTTTGTACACTAGACTTTGTGCACTAGACTTTGTACACTAGACTTTGTACACTAGACGTTGTGCACTAGACTTTGTGCAGTAGACTTTGTGCAGTAGACTTTTTACACTAGACTTTGTACACTAGACTTTGTGCACTAGACTTTGTACACTAGACTTTGTACACTAGACTTTGTGCACTAGACTTTGTGCACTAGACTTTGTACACTAGACTTTGTACACTAGACTTTGTACACTAGACTTTGTGCACTAGTCTTTGTACACTAGACTTTGTACACTAGACGTTGTGCACTAGACTTTGTGCACTAGACTTTGTGCACTAGACTTTTTACACTAGACTTTGTGCACTAGACTTTGTGCACTAGACTTTGTACACTAGACTTTGTACACTAGACGTTGTGCACTAGACTTTGTGCAGTAGACTTTGTGCAGTAGACTTTTTACACTAGACTTTGTACACTAGACTTTGTGCACTAGACTTTGTACACTAGACTTTGTACACTAGACTTTGTACACTAGACGTTGTGCACTAGACTTTGTGCACTAGACTTTGTGCACTAGACTTTGTACACTAGAATTTGTACACTAGACTTTGTACACTAGACTTTGTACACTAGACGTTGTGCACTAGACTTTGTGCACTAGACTTTGTACACTAGACTTTGTACACTAGAATTTGTGCACTAGACTTTGTACACTAGACTTTGTGCACTAGACTTTGTGCACTAGACTTTGTACACTAGACTTTGTACACTAGACTTTGTGCACTAGACTTTGTGCACTAGACTTTGTACACTAGACTTTGTACACTAGAATTTGTGCACTAGACTTTGTGCACTAGACTTTGTACACTAGACTTTGTGCACTAGACTTTGTGCACTAGACTTTGTTCACTAGAATTTGTACACTAGACTTTGTGCACTAGACTTTGTAC
Source organism: Tachysurus vachellii (assembly GCF_030014155.1). Lineage (NCBI taxonomy): Eukaryota > Metazoa > Chordata > Actinopteri > Siluriformes > Bagridae > Tachysurus > Tachysurus vachellii. The sequence goes on from NC_083468.1 coordinate 23,765,583, forward strand.
ACTAGACTTTGTACACTAGAATTTGTGCACTAGACTTTGTGCACTAGACTTTGTGCACTAGACTTTGTACACTAGACTTTGTACACTAGACTTTTCGTAAACAAAGAAGTAAATTTCAATACATTTCTTGCCGTCTATTTATTGTGGACTCCAGACGCTGCATACGAGCACAAAAAAATACAATACACACATCTGTGGGGTTTTATAAGATCTCACCTGCTTTTGTAGGCTCTCAGTAGCTTCTGATGGTGGAAGTCTGCAGAATGAAGACTCGTCGTTCTGAAAGGATTTCTGTTTGAATTTATCCCCAGACAGATACTGTAGTAATTAATGTAGCTATTTGACAACAACTCGATCAAATCTTGACTTTTACCAACTAGATATATATTTATTTTATATTTTTATATTTATTTTTGAAGCCTTTTTGCCAGAACACTGGCTTCCATATTATAATGCTAACCCATAACTAACACATTCTCCTATATCAGATATTTTTATTCAGAATTTTATTAGAATCATTTACTTTAAAGTTAGAAACGTTTAGGAAACATCTAGGAAAAACAGAAATACTGAAAAAACATGACAAATTACACTACAGGAGTCCTGAGCATCTACTTAACACCACTGTAGAGTGAAACATGACAAAGATGTTCCATACTGAACATGAACATTTTTTGTTAAGAAAAGGGTTAAAGCTGTGATGATGATGTTATAAGCTTAAAAACTTTGGCCCAGAACCAGATTTGTGATTTTTTCTTCAGCCACTTCGATGTTTAATGTAATGTGTTTTGACGGAGATGAGAAACCGAGTGAAACGAAGTGAAAGAGGATGCAACACATGCAAATCCCATTTGTCAGCACTGCAGAAGGAGAAGTCGACTCCCTTAATCCCTAACACACCTTCACACAGCAAAGCCTGAGGAAGTTAATGTGATGCTCTGATTCTGTGTGTGTGTGTGTGTGTGTGTGTGTGTGTGTGTGTGTGTGTGTGTGTGTGTGTGTGTGTGTGTGTGTGGTGTGTGTGTGTGTGTGTGTATGTGCATCTGTTTAATTATCCAGAACACATTCAGATTGTGGTTGTTTACTCATGCGGAGTGTCTGTGTGTGTGTGTGTGTGTGTGTGTGTGAGAGAGAGAGAGAGAGACATAAATAACTCTAGTCAGGATGGTTGGCCTTGTAATTTTTTTTATTCAGTAATTTTTTTAAACAATTAATGTCCTTTGTTTGTTTTTTGGAAACGTGAATGTGAAACTTGTGTTAAACAATTTCGCCATGACACGTAACATCAAAAGGTAAAGAAAAATCCAGTCGGTTTCTTCTATCTGACATCTTCTGAGGCTTCTCTGTGTTACACATTTGGAAAGGTTCTGATGAAATTTCTTTAAATTCAAAGCAACAGAATGTTAAACAATAGCACAAGGCTCTGTGATAAGCCCCGTGATCTTAGGGTAAAGTGTCTCAGAGCTGCATGTGGAGCTTTCCTTCAGCAAGACACTCTTTTGATGGAGGGCCATGAGAAAGTGACACTCGATGGAAGACAGAAAACAGGAGGAGTGGGTGAATCCTGTCTCTCTGAGTGGTGTGTGTGTGTGTGTGTGTGTGTGTGTGTGTGTGTGTGTGTGTGTGTCGGGTCTCATCTGGAGGGGCAAAGGATGAAGCCATAACGAGCTGTCAGCTGGTGAAAAGTTCCACAGCTGACAGGAGGATGAGGAGACGCAGCGATGCAGTGACTCACTGATGCTCAACTGATAAATGATAAATGAGGTGACGAGTATAGGGACAGTGTGCAATAGCTGTTATTGGACACACACACACACACACACACACACACACACACACACACACACACACACACGAACATGGATTCACTAAATAGTTTCTAGAATTCAAAAGGAAGTTGTGTGAAAAAACAACAACAACAACAACAACAACAACAACAACAATAATAATAATAATAATAATAATAATAATAATGTCCAGCCTGCAGTTTTATTATTGCTTATATAACTTTTATTAAAAATAATAAAAATAAACCTCATCACGTATTATTTTCCAAAGACATTCCAAAGTTTATATATATATTTCTTTCTTTCTTTGTTTTTATCCTCCATGTCACTGTTAAAACCGCTTTCTGCTAATGTCACACATGCACACTGAACACTCTCTCGTTTGTTTTGATTTTTGTTTTGTTTGTCGTCCCGACTCAGTTTTCTGAAGCATTTCTCAAACAATGGTGTGTAACAAGCTTGGATAAAACTCATCTGCACATAATAGTGAATCAGTCCCAAAAGCAGGATTTCCGTGTGTCCATTGTTTTATTAAACAAAACATCACAAACATGGCAACGGATCACACATAACTATAACAACATTAACCTAATAATAACAACATTCACATCGATGTGACACGGACAAAGACAAAGACTCATAAAACACAAAGGGAACCAAACAGAAATGTATAATGCAACCAGTTAGAACAAAGAAGAAACAGGTGACATGGTGGGAACATGGAGCAGGTAAATAGTGTAGCACCGCCCACATAGAAACAATAAATAAGTGATAAGACAACACCTGCCAGCGCCCCTCTGGTGGTCTGGCAAGGAACTGACCGAGCTCCTGACAATTTTAGTTTATTAGTTTATTTAACGAGACACTTTTATCTGTTCATAGCTCTTAATGTCGTGTTATCACTTATATCACTTATATTATAGCAGATAGAAAACTCTCACTTCATATTATTATTATTATTATTATTTGTGTGTGGGGTGGGGGGCACGGTGGCTTAGTGGTTAGCACGTTCGCCTCACACCTCCGGGGTTGGGGGTTCAATTCCTGCCTCCACCTTGTGTGTGTGGAGTTTGCATGTTCTCCCCGTGCCTCGGGGGTTTCCTCCAGGTGCTCTGGTTTCCTCCCCCGGTCCAAAGACATGCATGGTAGGTTGATTGGCATCTCTGGAAAATTGTCCGTAGTGTGTGATTGTGTGAGTGAATGAGAGTGTGTGTGTGTGTGTGTGCCCTGCAATGGGTTGGCACTCCGTCCAGGGTGTATCCTGCCTTGATGCCCGATGAAGCCTGAGATAAGCACAGGCTCCCCGTGACCCGAGGTAGTTCGGATAAGAGGTAGAAAATGAGTGAGTGAGTGTGTGTGTGTGTGTGTGTGTGTGTGTGTGTGTGTTTGTGTGTGTGTGTTTGTGTTTGTGTGTGTGTGTGTGTGTTTGTGTGTGTGTGTGTGTGAAGAGCTAAAGCACTTTATGTATTGATATGCATGAGACATAGGAGTGTGTTGACTGAGAGAGAGCTACATTACTGTGGAGAGTATTTGTAGCAGGAGAGAGAGAGAGAGAGAGAGAGAGAGAGAGAGAGAGAGAGAGAGAGAGAGAGAGATCGAGACAGAGAGACTTTAACTTTTAGGTTTTATGACATGATGAACCGTGTCATTAAGTATTCAGGATTCTGAAAAATACTCGAGCCGCCCTAAACACTCACTAAAACTTCAGGACTTTGCCTGACAAATCCATCTTCGCTCATGTAAGCATGTCGGGTTGAAAGGGAATCTGTCTGCTCTGAGGTTTTATCAGAAGCT